>NC_034606.1:63001976-63009142 GCF_900095145.1 Mus pahari | reverse complement strand
AGGGAGAGAGAAGGAGGGATAGAGGAGAGGGGAGCACACACACACACACACACACAGAGAGAGAGAGAGAGAGAGAGAGAGAGAGAGAGAGAGAACCTTGTTAAAAGAGCATTGCTCTGGGAGAAGCAGTTCTTTTCCTGCTACCAATAAGTGGTGGGTTTAGAATGCCCTAGAAACAGGTGAAATGCTACATTAAGATTATTCTCCTGGATCAGATAATCCTGGAGTGAACCCTAGAGTGGGGTCATTCTGCAGGGCAAAACACTAAGAAAAACGACTACGGAGGCCGGTATTTCATCCAGGCACCCACATCACTGAGACTTCATCACATGATCTCAGATCAAGTGAGCTGCCGTCTCTCCGTGCTATTCTGAGTATTTATTTCCTTTGTGATACTCTGAATGCTGTTATTTTAAGAATGTTAGTTAAGGAACTCGCTAGCAGAACCAATCAGAAGGTCACCTGTGTTCGTGTATCTGAAGGCTCTGTTTGGCACCCAGGGGAGGCTGGGCCCATATCCCTGAGGTCTCAGAGTGAAGCCAATGTCTGGACTCACTAATTACACAGCTCCTCATTAGTCAGGTAGGAAAGCGACGGGAAGAATAGGAGTGTTTGAACTCTCTGAATTAAGACAACGATTTAAAGACTGGAAGAGAACTGATGGGGATATGGGAGGAATAAGAAGGTATCTTTTTAGGAAATTTATTCTCAGTCAAGTTTATTTTCCTCCTGACCACATGGGAACTGAAATGCTCTTTAGGGATATCAGAGTGAGCCGAGCTATGACATATTACTGAGCGCTATGCTCTTTTCTTATGCAATAATCATTATATAGACTTTTCTTATTTATTTGATTACTATTATTATCATTATTATCCAATTCCTCTTATTAAAAAGAAAGTATGTTAAACTCTCTATGAAGTAAAACTTTTACTTTTTTGTTTCAACATATCTGTAGTTTGGCTTATATAAGAAAAACCAGGTTAAGGTCATTGAAAAAAAAGGATGAACTCAAATTATACTTAGCTACCTCTTTAGCAGGGGGTATTATTTTATCCTATCTATTTTAATAGCTGCTATTGTGTCTCACTATGCGGTGGGTAAATGGTGCCTTCCAAACAGTACACCCAAGTCCTAACCCACAGAACTTGTAAAAGTCGTGGAAAATTTAATTAAACTAAAGATGTCATGGTGAGATCATCTTGGATTACCCTGTAAGCCCTAAATAGAATGTCAGGTGTCCTCGCAAAGGAATAGCCTGAGGAGAGAAAATACGAGAAAGGGAAGAAGACACTGTGGCCATGAAGGTAGAGATGGAGGGATGTAGCCAGTTATCAACAGTTACCAGAAGCTGAAGAGGCACAGAACATGGAACACTTAGGGACCTCCACTGGGGGCAAAAGCTGCAGACACCATGCTTTTGAACTCCAGAACCACAAGAGAATACATTTACCAGCAAATTTTATGTCACTTAAAAAAAATAGCTGAGTAGTATAAATATACCACATTTTCTTCATCTATTCTTCTGTTGAGGGGCATCTTCCCAGTTTGGGTAATTATGAACAGGACAGCAATAAATATGGCTGACCAAGTATCTCTGTTGTAGGGTGAAGTGACTTTTGAGTGTATACTCAAGAGCAGTATAGCTGGATCTTGAGGCAAATCTATTCCCATCTTCCTGAGGAATGATTTCCATGGTGGATGTACAAGTTTTCACTCCCTCCAGCAACATATGAGTGCTCCTCTTACTCTCTGTCCGTGCCAGCATGAGATTGTGTGTTTCTGCGTGGGCAGAAAACACTTTGGACTGGATTCGTACTGAAGAGCTCAACATCCTGAAAGAGGATAGGCTGCAAAAGGAAAAATGAATGCCCTGTCGGTTTGCGCTGACCAGAGCATGATTTTTATTAATCGGACAAGGAAGGATTCTAAGCCCGCCCTTGAGTCCCCTTGAGAAACTCTCTCTCTCCTGCGCGGTCTGATCATGAGCAGAGCTGTGTCTGGTAGGCGGTTCTGAGTGAGTGGGCGGAGATGACGTCGACGTAGGGCGGTCTGACTACGCTGCATTCTGGGAGATCTGGGGAGGTCTTCTCGGTAGCAATTCTGTGTGCCTGTAGGGGCACAATATAATGTTTAGAGGGAGAGTGGTTAGTGGAGGTGAGAGACCCCAACGTGAGATGACATCTGTCCTGCTGCTCTTAGCAATCCTGACAGGTGTAAGATAAAATCCCAAAGTAGTTGTGGTTAGCATTTTCCTGATGGCTTATGATAGACATTTTTTAATGTGTTTCCTATCCATTTGCAGTTTCTCTGCTGAGATGTCTCTGTTTAGATCTGCACTCCATTTTTAAATTGGGTTGTTTGTTTTCTTGAGATCTAGTTTCTCGAGGTCTTTATATATTTTGGACAGTAGCTGTTAAGTCAATGATGACCAACCTACAATCCGTAGAACCACAGAGGGTAAGAATAAAGTAAGGGGCCAGAGAGAACAGGTAGATCTTGTAAGGAAAGAGAAATAGACTTTTTTTTTTCCCCCGACGTGTAGTTGGTAAAACTCTTTGCCCTTTCTGTAGGCTGCCGATCTGTCCTGTTGGCACTGCGCTTTGCTGTGAGAAGCTTTTCAGTTTCCTGAGGACCCATGCGTTAACGGTTGATCTTAGTGCCTGTGCTAGTTGTGTTTTGTCTAGAAAGTCTTTTCCTGGGCCAGTGAGTTCAAGGCTATCCACCACTTTCTCTTCTATCGGGCCAAGTGTATCTGCGTTCATTTTGAGGGTTTTGCTCCATTTGGAGTTGAATTTTGTGCAGGGAGAGAAGTATGAATCTATTGGCATCCTTCTACATGGAGCCATCGGTCTGACCAGCAGCACGTGTTGAAGATTCTGTCTTTTTCTCCCTCAGTGTACATTTCTGGCATATATATATATATATATATATATATATATATATATATATATAAATCAGATGTCCATAGATGTGGATTTATGTCTGGGTCTTCAGTTGGATTCCATTGATCAACGTGTTTGGTTTAATGGCAATGCCATGCTGTTTTTTATTATTATAGCTTTGTAGTACAGCTTGAAATTGGTGATGGGATATCTCCAGCAGTTCTTTTATTATTCAGGATTGTTTAAATATCCTGTTTTCTTTGTTTGGTGTGTGTGTTTCTATATAAGCTGAAAATTGTCCTTTCAAGATTTTATGAAGAATTGTTTTAGGATTTTGATGGGGATGGCATTTATCTGTAGATTCAAAATGGTAGGTTGGCCATTTTCACTATGCTAATTCTAGTAATCCATGAGCACGGGAGATCTTCCATCTTTCGATATCTTCTTTAAGTTTTTCAGTTACTTGAAGAAAGTCATACAAGTCTTTGGCTTGCTTGGTAAGTGTTACCCCAAGATACCTTATATTGTTAGAAACTATTGTGAAAAATGTTTCGCTGATTTCTTTCTCAGTTTGTTTTTTGGTTTGTATATAGGAGGGCTACTGTTTTTTTTTTTGTTTTTTTTTTTTTTTTTTTTTTTTTTTTTTTTTTTTTTTTTTTTTTTTTTTTTTTTTTTTTTTTTTTTGTGAGTTGGTTTAGTATCCAGGTACTTAGCTGATCGTGTTTATTAGTTCTATGAATTTTCTGGTGGAATTTTTTGGAGTTACTTATGCACACTATTATATCATCTGAAAATAAAGATATTTTGACTTCTTCCTTTCCAATTTGTATCCTTTTTTTCTTTCTCCTTCAGTTTTCTTATTGCTCGAGCTGAGACTTCAAGTACTATATTGGATAGGTATGATGAGGGTGGGAAACCTTATCCTGTTTTTGATTTTAGTGGAATTGCTTTGAGTTTCTCTCCATTTAAGTCGATGCTGTAAACTGCCTTAATTTTATTGAAGCATGTATGTCCCTGGCATCCTAACCCCTCCAGGACTTTTATTATGGAGGAGGATTGGATTTTTTTGTCAAAGGTCTTTTCTGCTAATGAAATGATCATGTGGTTTTTGTCTTTCCGAGTGTTTATATGGTGGAGTACATGTATTGATTTTCATATATTGAACCACGTCCTCATCTCTGGGATGCAGCCTAGTTGATCATGGTGAATTGAGTGGGACCTCCCGCAGCCACACTCGAACTGGGTACTCCTGAAAGGCAGGCTAGGGCTGAAAGAGATGAGACTGCGAACAAGGAAGGGGGCTAAGACAACATAGCTGATCAAAGCCCACGAGTTTACTGAGATTCTGAGCTTATATAGAGGAAGGAGGCCCATCCCCCACCAGTTCGTTCTTGAAGCCCTTCACCAGCTGAAGGTGATCTGCAGGATGCTGTCTCCAGAAGGTCTCAAGGGTCTCAAGGTAGTGATAATGTTTTGGAGGAAAGCAGTGGCAGGTGTAGACAGTAGAACCTGCTTTGTAAGTTGGAAGGTTCCACCCCAGGTGGTCCTGTGCTTAGTGGCAACAAGGTCTGAATCAGCCTGCTTTAAGGCTGGGGGAGGCAACAGTGAATGATCTTTTTCATGCGTTCTTGGATTCAGCTATTGAACATTTTTGCATTTGTGTTCATAAGGCAGATGGGTCTGCAGTTGTGTTTCTTTGTTGGGTCTTTATATATGGCTTCATAAAATGGGTTGTGCAATGCTACTTCTGTTTCTGTCTTGTCGAAGAATTTGAGGAATATTGCATTGATTCTTCTTTGAAATTCTGGTAGAATTCTGTCCTATTGCTGGGCTTTTTTTGTTTTTGTTTTTATTGGGAGACTTTTAATGACTGCTTCTATTTCACTAGGGGTTATAGATCTTTTAAAACTACTTATCTGATCTTGATTTAGCTTTGGTGAGTGGTATATATAGAGAAAATTATCCATTTCTTATTTTAAAAATTGATTTATTTGTTCACTTTACATCCTGATTGCAGCCTCCCCTCCTCCCAGTCCCCCATTACACAAACCTTCTTCTCATTCTCCCTTCCCCTTATCCTATGAGAAGGGGCAGGACCTCCTCTGGTTACCAACCCACCCTGGCACATCAAGTCTCTGTAGGGCTAAGCACATCCTCTTCCATTGAGGCCAGACAAGGCACCCCAGTTAGGAGAAGGGGATCCATAGGCAGACAACAGAGTCAGGGACATTTCCCACTCCAGTTGTCTGGGGACCCACATGAAGACCAAGCTGTATGCCTCCTACATATGTTTCGGTTACCCAATTTTGTAGAATACATATTTTTAAAGTATGTCCTTATGGTTGTCTGGATTACTTCAGTGTCTGTTATTATGGTCTCCCTTTTCATTTCTGATTTTGTTAATTTGGATATTGTCTTTCCACCTCTTAGTAATTTTGATAAGGGTCTGTCAATCTTAATGATTTTCTCAAAGAAGTGACTTTATTTCATCGATTCTTTGTATTTTTTTTTTTAAATCTATATTACTGATTTCAGTCCTAAGATTATTTCTTGCTGTCCATCCTTTTTGGATGTGAGTTCTTTTTTTGTTGTGGAGATTTTAGGTGTGCTGTTAATTTGATAATGTGAGTTCTCTCCAGTTTTTTATGTAGGCTCTTAGTGCCATGAACTTGGCTTTTAGAGCCGCCTTCATTGTGTCCCATAAGTCTGGGTGCATTGTGTGTTCATTTTCATTCAATTCTAGAAAATCTTTGATTTCTTCCTTAATTTATGTCTCAGTTCATTTTTTCATCCAGTGGCACATTGTTCGGTTTCCATGAGTTTGTAAACCTTGTGTTGTTCCTATTATTGATATCTAGCTTTAGTGCATGGTGGTCAGATAGGAAGCAAGGTGTTATTTTAATTTTCTTGTAGTTATCGAGACTTGCTTTGTATCTGAGTATGTGGTCATTTTGGAGAAAGTTCTACTAGGTGCTGAGAGGAAGTATGTTCGTTTTTTGTGTGTGTGGAATGTCCCACAGATATCTGTTAGGGCCATTTGGTTTTTAGCTTCACTTAGCTCCAGCATTTCTCTGTCTAATTGGTGTTGGATGACCTTTACCTTGGCAAGAGTCTGGTATTGAAGTCACCCATTATCAGTGTGTGAGGGTCAATATGTGACTTAAGCTGTAGTAGTCTCTCTCCCTCTCCCTCTCCCTCTCCCTCTCCCTCTCCCTCTCCCCTTCTAGTATATCTTTCTATAATTTGGGAAGGTTGTCTGGTTTTGTTGAAAACGTTTTCTATAGCAGTGGAATGAAATCCTTCTTCTATGCCCATGACTCTTAGATGTGTTCTTTTCATAGTGCCTTGTATATCTTGGAGGTATCTGTTGGACCTTCTTATTAACTTATTTCTGTCTTTGTTCAAGTTGTGCAATTCCTCTACCTTGCCTCCAGGCTCAGATCTTGGCTTCTCTACGATCCATCCTATTGGTGAGACTCTCTGTGGAACTCTTTACTGGACGTATCGTGTTCTTCATTGCCAGACATTTATTCAATTGTTCTCAGAGTTTCTGTTTTAAAATAAATCCTCCCTTTTATACTTCCCATAACTTTTAAATTTCACTTGGCTATTCGTTCTTCTTCTCTTGGAATTCATTTGGGAGTTTATTTGTGTCTGGTTTGAGGCCTTTGAATATACATATTATTCTCTTGAATTATTTGTCTGACATTTCATCCATTCATCCTCACTGGGGGAAATCACTGTGGGATTCATAATTTACTAGGGAGTTAGACTGCCTTAGTTTTTTTTTTTTTTTTTTTTAAGTACTCATGTTTGGTCATGTGTATCTAAGGTTAGGTTATTGGTTGATTTTATTGATTTATTTAAAAAGTTTTATCTATCACTAAAACAAAGCCTTTTTATTTAGAGGGGATATTTGCAATGTTCAAGAGGGACTAAGTTGTTGTAGAGTTGAGGTGCTTTCTTCTATTAGACCTGGGACACCGGGATCAATCTCTAGCACTCCCTTGGAATTAGAATCCTGCCTGTAAAACAATCACTATCGATGAATGGGTCCACGGTTAAAGTACAGTAAGAGTCAAATAAAAAGTTGGTCACCCCCTAACTGCCAGTTGTTAGGCAGTAAAGGGGCACCGATGGGGCTGTGTGGGGTAATCTGCCGGTTCCTGCAGGTGTGGGTGGAGAGAGAAGAATACAGTCAGGGTAGGACTGGTGAATAGTACTGGGTTGGCACTGGAGGAGGAGGATCGGGAGGAGGGAGGAGGGGGGAGGAAGGGGTAG
>NC_034606.1:62996566-63001896 GCF_900095145.1 Mus pahari | reverse complement strand
GGAGGGGGAGGGGGAGGGGGAGGGGGAGGGGGAGGGGGAGAAGATGTGCTCAAAAGAGGAAAAGTTAGGGCAAGTGAGAGGGAGCTGAGGTAGTCTTGCCTGAAGGTTGACTGAAAAGCGAGAGGCAAAGAAGTAGAAATAAGAGACACATGTCCGTCTCAGTTCTCAGGAGGGCTAGGCACAGAGATCCCCAAACCAGGCCAGTCTGTGTTCTCTGGGAGCAGAAAGTGCTAAGTATGCAGGGAAGAAAAAGACATGGGACAGGGACTGGGCAGGATAGAGCTGCCTTGCTTGCTAGGTTGGGCAGGGAATACAGGAAGAACAAAGGGGACAGGGAAGAGCTGGGTGGGGTGTGGAGTATGACTTCCATGTGGCTGTCTGCAGTCCGGGTGTTCCCTAGCCCTGGAAGTGTGTGTCATGCCCGGGCAATCCGTTTACCTCTTCCTTTGGGAGACTGGGTTACGGATGTGGCTGGCTGGTCAGCAACTCTTCAAAGATGGCTCTCAGATGCTTATCCTGCTTCTGAAGGGTCCCTCAGTATCCAGTCGCCAGTGCTGGCATGGCCCTGTGCAAGCCTTCATTGTCTGGCATTTTGTTTGGAACTGGCGTTTAAGTTTCCCTGAAGACTGGCTGCCATCAGGTTGTGTATGCGAAGATCCCCTTTCTGCAGCCTGGCAATCTGTTAGTGTGTGCTCATAGATTTAGAATGGGCTCTCGACAGATGCTCTGAGCTTCCTGAAAGTGCAGTTCACAGAGGGTCACTGGCTGTTGAGCCTCCAGTTCAGCCAGGAGTTCTTTTCAAATGTCACGCAGATGTCTCGTGGCCAAGTGTCTCCATCCCCACGTAAACCCTGCCTTACTTCTGCCGCTCACTGCTCACTCCTTGTTGGAATCCTTTCTCTCTTCCTGGTTTTAAAAATGTCCAAGGCTGGAAATACCATGCTAATTTTATGAGCTTATCTTGAAGAAAATAAATACAACCCATTTCTTTTGCTATTATAATTTGGTTTATTCTTTCATTTTCCTCCTTCAGAACCATCCCATATTCCCCTCCCCCACTCTCCTTCAAATTCATGGCCTCTTCTTCATTGTTATTGCATACATATATGTATATATGCCAGCCCGCTTCAGCTCTGCCACCAGGCATGGCCTCTTGGGGAGGCTGAACGTGGGAGGTGAAGGGGGGGGGTTTGATTGAGCTTACCCCATGCTGCCTCAAGCTGCCAGGGCTCTCCTTCCCCCCTTCCTCACTCCTAAATATAGCCTGTTTAGTCCTATAATGCTATCAGGCTTGACCATTCAGCACAGAACAATCAATTGGTGTGCCCTTCCATGGGGACTACCACCTCTTCTGCTCTCAGCTCTCCTCAGTTGCCCTTAACCCTTTAAGGGCTTTCCCCCATCCACTTTGGGAAGTCCACTGGAGTTCCTTGCCAGCTCATATTCAGGGAGTCGTGTTGGTGAGACTTTATGGCTGTAGCTTCTGACATTCCTGGGAGAGACAGTCTCACAGCAAGCTCTCTGACCCCTCAGCTGTCTCTGTCTGATTCACATCTCTCAGCAGTGTCCGGGATTGGAGCTACTTTCTGTCTGTGACGGGGACTCTCCCACACCAAACTAACCCCTCTGGAGCAGACTCTGGGTTTCCTCTCCTGCTTTGTAAAATTCTTTTTAAATTAAAGGTAGAAGTTTTCATTCACTGCCATTCTCTTTTGACAGCTTTTATCCACGGTCCTTCAAGGAACGGCGCAAACTGTACCTGGGTGTGGCCGTCGCCTTCCTTTTCAAGTCTGTACCTTTATTACTTCCTGGGCTTTAAGGATTTTAGTATGTTTTCAACACTTTCTGCTCCTTTTTGATCTTTTGCAGAATCATCATCCTATATCTTATTTTACACTCATGTGTTTGCATATGTATGTTTTTGTATAGCTTGTGTGTGTGTGTGTGTGTGTGTGTGTGTGTATGTGACATGACATTGTTGTTCTACAGATTACTGTTTGTTTAAATTGCCCATATGACCACATTTTCATTTCTTCGGTCACTCTTGGACTTCAGTACTTCCAAGAGAAACCTTTTCTCACACTGCTCAAATCCTTCAGCATCTCTGAACGCTGTGAAGTGTGCTGCTCCCAAATTTTCTCATTTACCCGAGAATGCTTCTCTTCCATTTATAGAAGATATGCTTCTAATAGCTGCTTTTATTGTCAAGTTAAGTCACACAGCTGGAGATCATTTTAGTTAGAAATCTATGAAAGTTTATATCTAAGTATTTCATTTGAAATGGTATTCAAAAGGTGCTAGACTAAAAAAAAAATCACAAATTAGAAACTCAATTCAGCATTCAAGCTAGACTTTGTTAGCTGAGCTGTGTACACAGTGCTAGACTTTTGAAGGAAAAGAGATGCAGAGCCAGGAAGAGTTGAGGGCATTAGAGATGCTGAGATAAGTCAGCCAAGCTCCAGAGAGGACTCAAGGAATCCCCACCCCCACCCCGCCCCCACCCCCATGCTGGGTTATGCTTCTTGAATTACTCTTCAATCAGGCAATGCGTTAGATGCTCAAAATAAATGAGAGGACAAACGAGGATATTACCGCATTATTTGGAATATATGTCAAAATTGTGTTTAGCAATTTTGGAGAGTTTTAACGCAGCATGCAGGCATCAGAACCTGCCAGAAGAGCAACAGAGACGGAGCCTATCCACGTTTGTAGTTCTGGGAAAGTCCCTAAATGTACCGTCCTTGCTCTCCTGGCTTCCATAGTTCCGCTTCTGGCTAACTGTTCTTGCTAACTGAAGTTTGTCAACCTAGGATGTAGTTTTTGTGCGTTCTCAGAGTTCACTCTGAGAAAGGTCTGGGCTACACTGGGATTTTGAACATCCATTGTAGTCACTGGTTGACTAACAAAGACTTCCTATTGGCTTAAACCTGTGTCTGAGTCGACTTCTCTGGGGGATGTACCCAACAGGCGGTGGTTAGAATCTCTTTGATGTGGCTTATATTGTCTTAGTCAGGGTTTCTATTCCTACACAAACATCATGACCAAGAAGCAAGTAGGGGAGGAAAGGGTTTATTTAGCTTACACTTTGCTGCTCATCACCAAAGGAAGTCAGGACTAGAACTCAAGCAGGTCAGGAAGCAGGAGCTGATGCAGAGGCCATGGAGGGATGTTACTTACCGGCTTGCTTCCCCTGGCCTGTTCAGCTCGATTTTCTTACAGAACCCAGGACTACCAGCCCAGGAATGACACCACCCACAATGGGCCCTCCCACAATGGACCCTCCCACCCTTGATTAAGAAACTAATTTAGAAAATGCCTTACAGCTGGATCTCATGGATGCATTTCCTCAAGGGAGGCTCCTTTCTCTATGATAACTCCAACTTGTGTCAAGTTGACATACAAAACCAGCCAGCACATATATTCTTCAGCTAACTCGAATGAAGGTATTGCCACGCCTCCAACAAGAAAGTAGGGGTCAGGAGGAGATGTGATGCTCCTCCTCCGAAGTGCTTCAGCTTCTGCAGCTGATGGCGCATTGGCAGCTTCAGCTATGATCTCGGCTTTGGCTCTGGGTGCATGGACTTTGTCCAATTGCTTCCTGGTGGCAGCACAGTCCGCTTCCTGTGCATTTATTTTCCCTCAGCATGCAATGTTTTTTAAAGCCAAGATAGCCTGTCCTTTAGGCTATTCCCTCCCATATAGTCACTGGCCACGTGGCCCGGAAGAACCATCGTGACACCTCCTGCAACCTACTGCAGTGAATGGATACCTAGGAAGGGGGCAGAGGTGTCCCGCCTAACCAGATCACTCGTGACTGATGGAGGCCGGGGAGTCCTCCCCACACGCCCCTCGAAACACTTGATGTACATTTTCTTTAATTAAGTGTAGAGTTATAATTTGCATTTACTTTCACTAGTTTAAAAAAAAAAACCCAACTTAGCTGAGTGTGGTGGCGCAAGCCTTTAATCCCAGCACTCCGGAGGCAGAGGCAGGCAGATTTCTGAGTTCGAGGCCAGCCTGAGACTCACTCAGTCTACAGAGTGAGTTCCAGGACAGCCAGGCCTACACAGAGAAACCCTGTCTCCAAAACAAAAACAAACAAACAAACAAAACAAAACAAAACAAAACAAAAAAGACCAACTTATTCTTTGATGGGAAACAGGTTTTCAGTCTTGAGGCGACTCCAAGGCAGGCCTATGGCTACTTAATTCCCCAGCATAAACTATAAACGGAGGCTCACGACCCAGTTTGCTCTCCTCCCCCTGGTTCCCTCCAGTATTAGACATGCAGCATAACTACTGCAGTCACCGCGAAGCTTCCTGTGTAGAATCCCCAGTTCGGGCATGCCACTCAGCCTGGCTAACACAAGTCTCTCAGAAAGAAGAGCCGCGAGAAAGAGTCCCAGCTCCACAGACCTCTAAACTTTCAGGATAACTGCACAGATGGATATCTGAACATCCAGGCAGAGAGAGACAGCTAGCTCAGCAGCTCTTTTAGAGGATGGGAGTTCAGTACCCAGTACGCACACTAGGTGGCTCACAACTTCTAGTGGCAGCATTGTCTGGTATCTTCTTCTAGCTACTGTGGCCACCTGTACACACCACACACACACACACACACACACGGGGGGGGGTGGGGAGGGAGAGAGGGGAGAGAGACAGAGAGACAGAGAGAGACAGAGAAATAATAAAGCCATCTTTTAAGTGTCAAGTGTCTAGCTGTCAGTGTGGTTCCCCTAGCCCTAAAGGCAGTAGACATTTCCTATGACCTCAGTCCTTAGTATCACCAGACAGGTTCCTCGTTTTGTTTTTAATCTTTTGTATCTATTTTATCTATCTTTCTATCTATCTATCTATCTTTCTATCTATCTATATCTATCTATCTATCTATCTATCTATCTATCTATCTATCTATCTATCTTCTATTATCTGTCTGTCTACTGCCTGTCTGTTTATCTATCTACCTATTTATTTTCTATCTACTGTCTAATCTGTCTGCCTATTATCTATCTGTCTATTTTCTGTCTATCTCTCTATTATCTATCTATCTATCTCAGCTCCTGTTTATTTTTTGTATGAAAGTGCAGTTTTCTGTCCCATAGTCTGTTCTGAGCCTTTAAACATGTTGGATTTCATTGTTTTCTAAAAGATTTCCACCATTGCGTATTGTATTTTACTGAGATTTTCACCATTGCGTATTGTATTTTACTGAGATTTTCACCATTGCGTATTGTAGTTTACTGAGATTTTCACCATGGCGTATTGTATTTTACTGAGATTTTCACCATGGCGTATTGTAGTTTACTGAGATTTTCACCATGGCGTATTGTA
>NC_034606.1:62989519-62996053 GCF_900095145.1 Mus pahari | reverse complement strand
ATTTTCACCATTGCGTATTGTAGTTTACTGAGATTTTCACCATTGCGTATTGTAGTTTACTGAGATTTTCACCATTGCGTATTGTAGTTTACTGACGGTTTTCTCAGCTTCTCTTCTTCTTGCTCCCAGACTGCTTACTTTTGGCTATTATATTTTCATATTTTCTTTTTTCCTGTAATTTTAGATTCCAGGTCTCTAGAGAAACCCTCCATTCTGCTCTCTCTTAAACAAACCAGAGTCTAACTCCAATATGAATCAGGTATATAGGCTACTGTAATTTTCTTTCTTCTTTTTTCTTTGGTTGTTTGATTCTATTTTCAGGAATATTTTGTATTTTAAAGTGCAATAGAAACACAGTTGTTCTCTCACTGCGGAGGAAGGCTGTAGTTTAGGCCTTGGAGGCAGACAACCCTTTAAAATCGTCGTCAGCATCCGTGTTCACTTGACAATGAGTTTTATTACGGCGTTTGTATATGCATATCAGGTACTTTCATCATGTCACCCCATGACAGTCTCTTTCTCCCCACTACCCACTGCTGCTTCCTTCCTTCTTTTCTTCTTCCTTCTCCTCCTCCTCTTCCTTCTTCTTAGGTTGTCCCTTGACTTTCTGCTTTTAGAAATAGGATCAGAGCATATCTTAAATACTGTTAAACTAATATGAAAACAGAATTTCTGCATCCAGTGTTTTCAGCAAAAACCCAGTGATTACCATTGACTGTTATGCAACTTCCCCTACTAATTCTATTTTAACTAATAGTTAATTAATGAGTTAAAATCTTCACTTAAACTAATACCAGGTCAGTATATAAGGAAGAGAACAATTTAAGAACTTACTATATTGCTCTAGTGAGTTATAGTTGTACTGGCTGTGTGACATATTCTTACTCCATAGGATTACACGCTATGCCTCAGAGTTACTTAATATCCTGTGTTTATTTGTTCAAAGTCTGTTTAGAGAAGAAATAAAAGCTGTCTTTCCTGACATATGACATGTATCTATATTTACAAAATTCTAAATAGTATACGGAATTCTGTTGCACTAGGTGGTCCTCCCACAGGTGGAGTGACTATGTTGGGACGGTAACTCCAGACTATTCGGGACATGGTGTGTTAGACGTGAAGGTTCCCTTCATCCCTCACTGCTGATACCCATTTCCTTCCGCACAAGAGGTCACTGAACCCCATAAAGATGAATAAGAGACGAGTGAGCTTACAGGCTATGTCTTGGGTTTCCCCCCAGTGCACAGAGCTGTGACTTATGGGCTCTGTTGTCACATCCCACATCCCAGGGAGGACCAAGCAGACCTTTGTTTTACATCACATTTATTTCCCTCCATTGTTTATCTGCTGGATTCTTTGCTTGGCAGTTAGGGTGTGCCTGGCTCTCAGGTGATGTCCAAGTTCACAGTCGCTGCTGGCAGAGTCTGGCAATGATGGTGTCTGTCTCACTGCCTTCGAGTATCAGGTGACTGAGCCAGGCCCTGAAAGATAATTCCCTGGTCAGTGCCATGGAAGGGGTGCTCCTGGTGATGTGACCAGCTTCAGGCTTCTATCCTGACACCCAAGGGGAGCGAGCTCTTACTACAGACGGTGTCTGAGCAGGGCCACCTTACCCTGTGCTTGCTGCACTAAAGGGAAAGATTTCTACTTCAGTACCGGAGTCCAAAGTGGGTTTCTGAGAGATAATAAAAGCTTTCTGCCTAATTTTCTGTTTTAGAAAGATGCAGTCTTATTTTTGGATATTAGAATCTTCATGTATTTCAAGTATTGGGGAAACAGGACAAAATACTTGAAAGGGAACACTTAAGAAAATATACAGTCACTCTATTAAGACTCAGGCAGATAAAACCATTTTCCCATCACCCGTAACTCAGGCTGTCTCTTGAGGGAGATCCCCAGTAAGCCCTAGAGTAGGCTGAGGAGAGGGCAAGCATCTGAGGAAATCTGCATCTGGGGTTAGGAGTCAGACACGCCTGAGGTCAGAAGTGTGAAGAGTTGAGGATATGGTTTGTTGGTTAAATAGTGTCTCTGGGGGTCACATTCAACTGTATTATGCGAAAGAATCTGAAGGCACCTGAGTACCTTTACATATTGATGATGTTTTTGCCCATAGACAAACACTACCCTCACCTTTAGTCAGAGAAGTCTCTCTGCAGGGCATGGTGGTGGATGCAAAGACATCAGGGTGCTCAAAGAGGGTATGACAGTTGAATGCTCAGCTCTAAGCAGGACATTTATACCACACCCTGCTGAGGCTTAGGTAACATCGAAGAAAGAGAAAGGGAGGAATGTAGGGGCTGGAAGAGCCAATGCGGCCATGACTCCATGTCAGTTATGGCTGCCTGAAGTGAACATGCACAAAGACTGGGCCTACCAACCGTCGTCAGTCATGGACTGGAGAGAACCGGGCCTACCCCTCCCTTCTGAACTACTGACCACTGATGGATTCTGGGGGAGAGGCAGTCATTTTCTTCAGGACCTATGGCAGAGATAATTCCAAACCTGTGCAGACACAGGTGATTCTGGTTACGCTCACTGGCTCTCAACACGACAGCAACAACTGAGACAAAAGGTTGTGAATGGGGGAGGGGGGCTTTAGGGAGGAACAGATCATAAGTGGGTGGGAGGAAGATTAGAGAGGAGGTTGTTATATGCTGTGTGAATTGTCAGTTGTGTTAAAATGGAGCCCACTGTGCATGTCTACCTAGTGTTTGACTCTTGATACTGAATCAAATCCCCCAAATAATGTGTTTCTAAAATGCCTTCTGTAAAGAAACTATGAGCTCTGTGTTTGTTAGTGTTTGAACCTTTTCACCATGCTGTATCTTTACGTCCAATTTTTCTCTGATTCTTGAATACTCTTTCCCATATAGAACCATCTATGCCTGGCACATGACCACAGAGATCACGAGAACATGGGCTGGCCCTGCCCTCACCTGTCTGCTTTTCAACCTCATCCCTTAGCTCTGGACTACACCCGCTTGCCAAGACAATCCTCTGCCATGTTGCACCAAGAGTACCCAGGAAGTCTGGGTTCCCGCTATCCATAGCAGGATAGTCAGGGAGGGTGGACAGCGAAGGTGGAAGGGTATTTGAGTAGATACCTGGAAGAAACACAGGAGACATTCCTTGATGACAAAGTTTAAAGTCTAGGGTAGAAGGCTGGCTGGTCACGGGGTTGCATCCTTGGGGGTGTAGGAATGGCCTCTGATGACTTCGCTCCAAAACTTGAGCTGTGATTCTTATTTGGGGATGTATGTAGAGAGATCTGCAGGCTTGAAGCTTCTGCATCAAATAAGAGGACTGGTAGACCGTAAAGGAGAGAGATACAACTCTTGGTGCCTCAGTCACATTCTCTACTGTCTTTGGACCTTGGCACCAGCAGAAACAGGCATCACTGACTCTGAGGTTCCAATTCCGTGATGGAAAACAACCTTGTTGGGTGTTAGGAGTAAGAGGGATAATTCAACAGAAGCAAATGTTCAATCAGGAAAATGCCTCTGGCTTGCTTCAGAGGACTAGTGAGATTAGAGGAGTTTGGCCAATCAAAATTGTTCCATATAGCAAAGATGTAAGATAATTAAACTTCTGGCCGGGTGTGGTGGCGCACGCCTTTAATCCCAGCACTTGAGAGGCAGAGACAGATGGATTTCTGAGTTGGAGGCCAGCCAGGTCTACAGAGTGAGTTCCAGGACAGCCAGGGCTACACAGAGAAACCCTGTCTTGAAAAACAACCAACCAAACAAACAAAAAAACCCCTTCTGTTACCCATTGCTTATCAGAGTTCCTTACATGTTTAGGACCAATCGAGTTAAAGCATAGTTACCAATCTGTTTAAAAGATATGCTCTTGCTGGTCATGGTTGTGAGGACCTGTCATTCCAGCCATGTAGAAGTCTGAGCAGGAGGATTCCAAGTTCAAGGCCTGCCCCGGCAACTGAATGAGTTTGCGGCCAGCCTGGGCAACTTTGTGAGACCATGTCTCAAAATGAAATCCCAAGAGAGAGCTGAGCATAGAGGCTCAGCGGTAGAGCGCTTGCCTAGCTCAGCATTTGCACAGAGCCCCAGTGAATAAACGGTAGTCGGAATGGCTTTATTGCATGTGGCCAGAGCTCTGAGAGGAACAAATTATGTTCAGACATGGTTCCGGGGGGCTCAACTTTTCCAGTTCCTGGTTTAGATAGGGTCATGCCTGAAACATGTCAGATAGATATATATTCTCAGTCTCTAAATTCATGTGAAACATGATGCTATATAGTCTTTCTTCCTTACTCCCCAAAACCCTTCCAGCTGTCATGGTTGGAAGTCATTCTTGATGTTTGGATTAAGTCCCTAGCGTGGTGGGTGGATCTCCCCCACAGACTGTTCTGTGGAAATGTATCCAGTGTTGGGGCACAGGACTTGGAAGTGTCCATTAGTTTCTTTATAACCTGCTAAGGAAGCTCTTGACTCCCTATCGCTCTTCATAGCTTTTCTTTCTGTCTCACTGTCTTTTCCTGTGTCTTCATCATCAGCTTTGGCGTCATATGAGAGACACAGAGAACCTTAGAATTCAAGCCCGCTCCCCAGTTCAATGAGGAGAATTTCCCAAAAATCTGTTCTGGTGAAGTCCAGAGGAATTTCTGATGGGGGCTCTGGATAGAGAAGGAAACCTTAACTTTGCCATTCACTTTCAGTTGACAGAGAGGGAGAACTGACACGTGCTGTCTCAGGAGAGCATGGATTACAGTTATAGGCTCCGGAAGGCAGGCTCATAGCTTGCTCTATGGCTGGCCACCACACCCGTATCCAGGTAGATGTTATCCCTTCAGCAGACCATGAGAATAGGGACACTTACCCAGTCTTTGGGGGGACAGGTGGGACGAGCGCCACAGAACGGGTACTCATGCCTGAGGAGGGAAATTGTGACAGGGATTGGGAACTGTCTCCCCAGCTGCCAAGCTTGCATTTCTAGTTGAGGGTCAAGGCAGCCAGAGTGGGAGGAGCAGACTCATGCATGGTAACTTAGACCCATCAGAGGGGTGTAGGATGTGGCACCAGGTAGCTGCAGCACTGGAAGTCTCTGCTTAGCCAGTGTTGGTCAGTCAACTGCCTCAGCCTCACACGGTGCCATGGGAGGAGTCAGTTGTGGTTTCTTCTTATAGCATTTGTTTTGGCTATGGGAAAGAAGTGGTGTGTGTGTGTGTGTGTGTGTGTGTGTGTGTGTGTGTGTGTAGACCAGAGGTCAGCCTTAGGCACCGTCTAACCCTGCTTTTTGAGACAGGATCTCTTACTGGCCTAGAACTCAGCAAGTAAGGAGAGGCCAGCAGCCAGCAAGCCTCAAAGATCTACCATCTTTGTCTCTCCATCAGTGAGGTTACAAGCACATGAAACTGCACACTGTGGGTTCTGGGGATTGAAGCCAGGTCCTCATTCTTGCATGGCAAGTCTTTTGCTGAAAGAATTCTCCCCAGTCTCTGTGGGTTTTATATTATTTGGGACAGGATATGATGTATCCTAGGATGGCCTTGGACTCTTGGTCCTTCTGCCTCTACCTCCTGAGTACTTAAATTATAGGCTTTACATGATGCTAAATATTGAATCCAGGGATTTTTGCATGCTAGGTAAAAACTCTTATCCACTGAGCTACAGTCTTAGCTTTGAAAAGAATGGATAAGTTCCCATCGCTCAAAATCCATCACCTTTTCTCTTTAAGGAAATGGGATGCAGTAGCTGCCATTAGATCCCGGATCCAACGTTTTACAGCGTGGGCATCCATAGAGAGATTCCCTCCGCTCACAATGACCTCTTGGAGATCAAGTTTGCTTAGAGAAGATCCTTTAGGTAGGGGTAAGTGTTGTCCTTTGACCTTTGACCTTAGAGGTCACTCTCCTATCCGTGAAAACATTCCTCAGTGACATCTCACAATGGATTCCACCAGACCATAGTTCCTTGCTCTGGAGTGGGTGTGATGGAGCAGGCTTGAAGAAAGATCAGAGGGAATCTTGTCTAGACCATACTTAAATATTCCCAGGATTTGAACTTCTATGAGTTCTATTTCATGGAAAGACCCCCTCAACCCCAAATCTTCAGGCTATAACCCCCATCAACGCTTTCATGGCATATGGAGGTCCCTGAATTAATCTCATTTTATCTTGATAGATCAGCAGCTTTGGTATCCCAGGGGAAACAGATCTGGACCCTCAGAACTCAAGCCCACCCTTGGACTCCTGCACGTGATTGAACAGCTCAGCGAGAGACCTGGGTGATTGGAATAAGTACAGAGGTTAAGGGACACGACTGGTGGGTTCTCTTCTTGGATGAGTAGAGGAAGGAACCCCAAGTGTGGCTTTGTTGATAACCCCAGACCCTTGTATATTTTGGGAACTAAAATTTTAGGCTGGAGTGATAGCTCAGCAGTTAAAAGTAATTGCCACTCTTTCAGAAGACCAGAGTTCCAGTCCCCACAGTGCGTGGCCCACAGCTATCCCTAACGCCTGTTCTAGCAGATCTGATGACCTCTTGTGGCCTCTGATGGAATGCACACATACACACA
>NC_034606.1:62980501-62989459 GCF_900095145.1 Mus pahari | reverse complement strand
AGAGAGAGAGAGAGAGAGAGAGAGAGAGAGAGAGAGAGAGAGAGAGAGAGAGCCCTTCTGAGAGCCCTTCTGTGCTGTGTATTGACTCTCCTCTATTGGAAAGAGCTACATCTGACCGAGCACTGAGAGTCCTCAGTCTCTCAGAGGTCATTCCTTCCATCTCAAGATCCTTCCATCACTGTCCAAGGGCTATGGACAGAAGGACATGGGCCCTCTATAATCATATATTGAAACCAAATTCCCATCGTGATGGTTTTTGGAAGTAGGGCTTTGGAGGATGGTTAGATCATAAGGCCAGAGTTCTCATATCAGTGAGGTTAATGTCCTTATAAAAGACAATGTCTATCCCATTTCCACTATGCCAAAAAAAAAAAAATTGAGAGTCATTAGACATTAAGTTGTTCTGGGGTTTTCCAGCTTCCAGAACCATGAGGAATACATTTCTGTTGTTTATAAGTCACTAGTCTATGACAAGTGTCACATGCTATGACAACAGTGTTAACCGAGGTAACAGGTGACCAGCCTGCATGGAGTGGAAAAGTGGTTTCATGGAAAGCCAGGCTCAGCTTGGCTGGAAGGAAGCCAGAGTCCATCTGTGGTCCAGATAGTAGATCATCAGATGAGACTCTGGGGCAAACTCCTTACCCTCAAATTCCATCCCTCACTCCCATATCGAGACCTCGTCATCTGTCCTTGTTTACCTCGAATCCGAGCATCTTCCTGAAGCTGAAAGAGAATGAGGATTCAGCGGTCAGAGACTTAGAAGGTTGGTACCCCAGGATGTTTGGTGTGCTGACCACAGATTGGTCAGATGTAGAGGATGTCAGATGTGTACGTGGGGAACACAAACATGGGAATGAAGCTCTCCATTCCCTAGCAGCAGAGCTTCTGTTATTTATGTATCTCTCAAAGATGACCGATTAAGAGAATAATGCCTTATACGCACCGCGTGGCCAGTGGATGCTCAATACATACAGGAGACCCTGCCTATTACGTAACAGCCTAGCAGCGCATAGGATGTGCTCGCTAAGTTTTCTTCAGCTTTTCTGCTTCGACTTCCCTTCTCCCCTTTTGCTTTTCTCATGGAGTATCCAGTGACTCTCTGTAGACTCGGAAAGGACCTTTTGCAAGTCCTTTCTACTTACCGCAGGGTACACGGCTGCTGCTGGTCCGTTTTGGTCCTACTGAGCTCATGCAAGGCACCCAGATGGTTCCTCTAGTGTGGGTCTTAGTTTTGTCTAATGAGAAATAGGGAATGTCCCAGTTCCCACTGTCCATACTCTCTGTTGCTTGACTTCTTTCTAAAAAAAGATTTATTTTTATTTATGTGTATGAGTGTTTTCTCAACACGTATTGGTGTGTCCCACAGTGCCTGTGGAGGCCAGAAGAGGGCGCAGTATCCCTGGAGCTGGAGTTAACAGCTTTGTTAGCTGCCTGTGGGCACTGGGAACCCACGTGGAGAGCAGTAACTGTTCTTAACCCCAGAAATCTCTCTACAGTACCTTGCTTGATTTAACCTTAGTATTTGTATTCAAAAAATTTCCCTTATACCACGACTGAAGTTATCTTGTCTGAGCCAACATAAAGGATCTTATCAGGGAAGAGACTGCAAGAGAAAGCACCAGAGAGGCCTCCTACAAGGGATGCGGGAGCAGACGGACTGCTAACTTCATATACTCCCGGAGAAGCTACAAGCCGACACACACAAGTCTCACTTCTGTGCAAAAGGGTTCTGTCTGCAGGAGACTGTCGGTCTCCAGAGACTGAAATTCTAGATAGGGAGAAGGTGTCTTGACCCCAGAGGCAAAACGAAACGAAAAACGACGAAACATGGGTGCACCCGGTGAGACCATGAGATTCCTGATCTCCATCGAGAGCCCTTGTTACCTCTCAGCCAAAGGCAAAGCCAGTGTGATTTTCCAGAGAGGAAGTTCCAGACAGGAACTGCGGCAGGACAATGCTCTGGCTACTGGGATCACAGAAAGGGACACTGTTCTAGGGATTGGAGCAATCTTGATGGTGAAGTAGAGGAAGTTTATTTTTAGCCCCTTCTCAGCCCCCTCGTCCATCACTCCTCTCTAAGTAGGAGGCAAGGAAGATTATTTCTAAGACTAAGGGGGCTCATATTATGTTTAGAGTTTAATTTTAATGAAATTATGTCTTCTTTTCAGAGGAACAAAACAAAAGAAGTTCTTGTTTTATGATATTTGTTTTATGATACAATAGATGCTCAAAATAATGTGTTTTCTTTTGACTATAGTTTATACAAAGTCTTAATAGGTAATTGCACACACACACACACACACACACACGCACACAGGAAGAAGAGGGTTAGGAATAGCACAGGAAGAGAGAAGGGAAAAGAGAGAGGAAGATGGAAGGAGGGAAAGGGACCCACAGCAGGGGACACGGAGGGGCTGAGGCACCTCAGCATTTGAGCAAGCTAGGCTCTAGGGAAAGGCCAGAGCAGTATGGAGCTTGCTTCAATATAGTGTTTAAACATTTGACCAGTGTTTAGAAAAGAAATTGAACTCTGCATAAAGAACCCAAGTTTAGACCTAGGCTAAACTTTGCACCTCCTGCAGTTAATAGGCACACCGCCTCCCAAGGTGACTCGCTACCTGGAGGGCGTCTCTTCCACGTAGTCTCTGGTCAGCATTTCATAGAACCAGGTCAAGAATTTCTATTGAGAGAATTTCTGGTAAATTCATCTTTCCCCCAATATTTTACTACAGTTTCTCAAAGGAGGGTTGTTAGGCATCATCTTGCCTTGGTTGCTTGGGATAACAAGTCAGTCATATTCTTTGAAATGATAACCTTGGAAAGAGTTCACATCTCGGCAGGGCATGGAGATAAAAAGCCATGTTAAAATCCAGGGAATTTAGAGAATCAGAGTTAACCTCACCTCCTTTTGTATTCCTTTAAAGGCCATTAGCACCTGATGGGGAAAAACAAGCAAAAAGATTAGCATTACAAACTATCCCTTTATTAGAGGGAACTTATATGGAAATTAAGTCACCTAACCTCCAAGTTTATATTATATTATAACCTAATTGCTCCACTGTGTGTAGTTTGAGTTCCAACTTGCTGGGGCTTTCTAGCTCCAGTAATAACCCTCCAATGACTTCAACTCTACATAGATCTCTAGGCTACCATTTTTGCACGTGGTGACTGAATTTTATTAATCTATTTTAAAATACCTGGGCTTGAAGAAAATGTTAATGAAACTGAGAACCAAACATTCACATATATGAGTCTATGGGGACCATTTTCATACCACCATATGAGGTCAGCGGCAGGCACCAGGAAGGTGCTGTATCCCACACCCCATGCCCATCAGCACTTTAAGAACAGTGTTTTAGTTATTCTTTCTTTGGCATGATAAGACACCATGACCAAGGCGACTTCTAGGAGAAATAATTTGTATGGGGCTTAAAGTTTCAGAGGTTTAGAGTTCATGACCATCATGGTAGGGAGCTTGGCAGCAGTCAGGAATGGCTTTGGAGCAGTAGCTAAGAGCTTGCATCTTGATCCATTACATCTTGATCCATAAGCACAGGTAGAGAGAGGGGAGAAAAAGATTGGGGAGAGAGAGAGAGAGAGAGAGAGAGAGAGAGAGAGAGAGAGAGAGAGAGAGAATTATTATTATTATTATTTTTGGTTTTTCGAGACAGGGTTTCTCTGTATAGCCCTGACTGTCCTGGAACTCCCGGCTGAGAGAGATATTCTTGAATTTAATTTCTCTCTTGTTTCTTCTTTGCTCATAGCTGGTCTTTGCTGCTTTGTGGTTCTTCTTTTCCCCTCCCTTTATCCCCTCAGTTTCATCCCCTATCACTAGAAAGGAGAGATAGAGGGGGAAGAGAGAGATAGAGATCTCTGAACCTATTTTTTCCTGTTCCTTCTTTGAGCACAACTACAAACAAACCACACCCCCCCCACACACACTCCCAACCATGACTGACCAACAACCACCTACCTCTCCTCTCAGGTCCCTAGCATTTATAAATCCTCTGAAAAGTTTCCAGAACTTCAAATACCACACATCAATCACAGAAACTATCTGCAGCTGGCAAAACCACACCTCTGCTAAAGCAGGAGGTAAATCATCATCACCTGCTGCGAAGCAACTCTATATCCCACACCCAGGATTAAAATGAAAAGATATTCTTGTAATATTTCTGTGTTTTTTATTTTAAGAGAAACCAAAATTCCAGAGCAAAACTCTCACGACATTTCCCCCTTTCTGCCCTAAGCTGTTAATCACGCTGGGTGTAGTAGGAAATTATAAACACAGACATTTTCAGTGACATCAGTGCTTTTTGGGTCAGTGGCCAAGGTTTCCAGGATACCTGTACGGCTCAGTTCTAAACTTTATCTGCTTTGACGGTATCCACAGCTTTCTCATTTCTGTGGAAATATAAACAAACCTGCATCCCCAACACAAAACTTTCACTGGCTTCCATTCTGATGTTCACACATCTCTATAGAGTATATCGGCCGATTTAATTATACATATATTTTCTATAACCCAGTTTCTTGGCTGCTGTTCCTTTCTCATTAATATTCAGAAAATTTAAAGTTAACAGAGCACTGTTTAGTCTGTCCCCGCGGGTCTTTGTTTTTTTCTTTTTGCTTTATAAGCATTTTCTTTAAGGTGCAACTAGATCTTTCTACAACTGGTTGTCCTGTAGGCTTGTGTGGTATGCCCGTAAATTTATATTACAGTATGTAAAGAATTGCTTCATCTTACTGGAGACATCCAGATGCAGGGACATTGTCAGTCTTCGTTTGTGCAGGTGTCCCTATAACGCCCATTACTTCCAGGGAATGTGTAATTATAGAATCAGCCTTCTCAGAATCCAAATCAGTTGCCCATTGAAACCCTCAATATGTACCAATGGTGTGGTGCATATAAACTTTAGTTTTCCAATTTTTGCAAAATGGAAACACATCCATCTGCCAGATTTCTCTTCTTCTGGCCCCCCAGGGTTACTCCCTGCTGGAGTTTGGTTATACAGAGAATAAATAGGACATTTCCTTATAATTTCCTTGGCTTCTTGGCAGGTGAGAGAAATTGTTTCTTTAAACCTTTACTGTTAAGATGCTGTTTTTCATGAAGTTTTGAGGTTTCTAACACATTTCCTACTAATAATCGGTCAATGTCTTCATTTCCTTGTGCAAATGGACCTGGCAGGCCTATATGAGATCTAATATGGGTGATGTATGATGGTTACTTTCTATTTAGGATTGCCTGTTACCGTTGTATAAATAACCAAGTTAGTCCTGAATTATCCAGAATAAATTCAGCAGTTTCTGCATGCAGGGCAACTCTTTCTGCATACCGAGAGTCAGTAGTTATATTAAGAGACATAGGAAAAGCTAATAATACTGTAAGAGCTGCAAAAAGTTCTCATATTTGAACTGAAGTATATGGGCTTTGAATTACTTTGCTCATTTTGTCCAACTTATAGCCTGCCATTCCGAACTTATTGGCATCAGTATAGAATGTAGGTACTTCAGGCCATTCCCCTTTAAACCACCATAAATATCAAGCTGGAGAGAAGCTGAGCAGGGCGGGTGAAGACAGCACCAGGCTGGGTCCACTCAGGTGGAAAGATGGCTAAGACTTGCCGCTCCTGCATTCCTAAGCATACCTTGCTACATTGTAGCTTACAGGGTTCGCAGTTGGCTAAGACTATTGCAGTCTTTCCCCCAGCAGCCTGTATAGCACTTCCCAATATGATGAAAGCTAGCCACTCAGGAAGTTTCCTGGTGAACACCAACTTGATATGCCCATGTCATATGACCAAAGAATGTGGTCTTCAGCAATGGAGTTTTACTATCAGGTTCTGGGGGACAATCCAGAACAACAGCAATAGTTTTTTTATTGTTTTGGGGGGGCTCCTCGGACACCTCTGACTGACAACTTGAGAGGTGTTATCCCACACCTGGCTTTGGTTTTTATCTGATAATCTATGGGGGGGGGGATTATCCCCTGGGTAAGCGAACTCCAACTAAATTCTTCTATATAAGATGGTAGTGGTGGTGCACGCCTTCAATCCCAGCACTCAGGAGGCTGAGGCAGGTGAATCTCTGTGAGTTCAAGTCCAGCCTGGTCTACATAGAGAGTTCCAGGACAGCCAGACCTGCTCAATATGGAGACCCTGTCTCAAAGTGACAAAAAAAAATCTTTTTTTTTTTAATGTAAGTATAAAGTGAGTGGGATATGAATACTAAAAGAGTCTTGATCTGTTTTTATCTGTCTGTTAATTTTAAAAAAGATAGCATTACTGTATATAGTGATCGTGTTTGGCAGTTATTTATTTTCAGGGCTTTAGATGTGTCATTCCACATCCCCCTGGCTTTGAGCATCACTAATGAGAAGTTATTGGCTTGGGAATAGCCTGGCGTGCGTGCCTGGCTGGAGAAAAAAATAAATAAAAAACCAATTATATAGTCAAAGGCAGAGACTTTTTGAAGGGACCCCAGCAGCACAGAAAATCGCTTCGAGAACTGACGAAGGGTGTTACATAAATCAAAGTCTGCACAGCAAGGGAAAAGGTCTCCGGGGAGAAGAGGCAGCTACAGACTGAGGTTTCTGCCAGCTGTACAGCAGAGGGGGCTGAGATCTATAGAAAGAACTGCGAAAATGAAACAGCACACCCTCCCTAATCTTCCAGTCAACAATTGGTTAATAAGCTGAATGGACAATTCTCAGAAGAAGGAACAAAGTGGCGAGTAAATGGTTCAAACAATGTTATCATTTTTTTCATTGTTACCATTTTTAGCCTTCAAGGAAATTAAAACTACATAGGTTTCATCAAGATCCACACAGTGATGCTCAAACATACCAGTTACACAGATCTCTACTAACTGGGGTGTTTTCTATCCATGGTCCTGGGGACAGAAGGTTCCCGTTCAGTCTGCATGTAGGAGATTGCTTTCCATGGGGTTCCATCTCCCTGTTACACAGGGTCTTGTGGGGAGAGAACACGGAACTGGGGCTCATCTTCAGTGGTCTCCAACCTGAGTTTTCTTTTAAACCTTTGTAGATGGAGGTAGTGAAGAACATCTAAATCATTTAAACGGGCTTGGAAATGCAGTCACACCAACGATTACCGTGGCCGATCAGCGCACAGAGCCCATGGGAGAGGCCAAATCTGCGCTTACGGGTCTATGGAAGTCCCTTAGCACTGAGGGGTTCAACAGCTGTGAAACCAAACAACAAAAACAAGACTCCCGGCAGGGCCAGAATGGTGGGTTTTGGAAGCTGCACGAAGATGTACAGGTATGGGGGTAGTGGTGGTGGTTGAAGATTTGGGGCTCAGAGAGTGAGAGGAAAGGACAGGATGGTCCAGAGTGACTCTTCATCATTAATCTGCTTAAAGGAAGAGAAATTAGCTCTTTCCCCCCACTTCCTCCCATGCTGCTGTGCTGTCCAAAGCAACCCGTGTACCTACCTGCTCCCACAGGGTTTCAGTGATTATCAAATCTCTTTCCTGTTGAGACAACAGACAAATCTTGAAAACATTATCCCTTCTCTCCAAGAATATGGCCTAACATGACACTTAAGCGGTGGGTTGAGAGATATTTCTTGGAACTGAGGTAAAATTCTAATATATATATATATATATATATATATATATATATATATATATATATTTAACCCCAGGTAGCTCAGCGCCTTATCAACAGCCAGTTTATGCTCATCTGCCTCGTCAACATCTGATAGCCTGCCCCCGAACCATCAGGTACAGAAATGCCGTTGGACCTCTGGCCTGGCCTTGCTATTAGGCAACCTACCAGCCTCTCAAAAACCCAGACCCCGAAGCCTATGCCCCCCAAACATTTGACACATGGCTTTTCTCTTCTCCCTCCCCCCGACCCCCGCCAGGAGCCCCCAAGAAACCAACACATGTGGCCGGCTGACTCACTTGTGGCTTTGTCTGTTCAATGGATGTGCTGAAAATAAAGAAACCGGATGAAGAAGACGACCCAGGGTTTCTCTCAGTTCCAGTGGACTAGTGAGAATTCTTAAATTTATAAATAGTCATTATTCTACATCTCCTACCCGCCCCCAATCTCTCCACCACCCCGGGACTCATAACTCCTCCTTCTCGGCATGCTCTGCCATTATACGGAACTTTGAGAACTCCACTTCAGCAGTGCTGAAGGTGGCACCATTCTCCCGCCTGTCAGAGCCACTCCCCACTCTTGTCTTCGACCTGCCTAGGTCCCCTTGGAGGAAACGCATGTAATTATAAAACCTCTGTCGTCTTTGTGTCCCCAAGTGCGTTCTAGTTTTCCTTGGTGACTTCTGATGGGGTTGGGGCGGCGTGCTGAGGAAGAACTGGAAAGATTTTGCTCATCTCAGGGAGTAGAACTGAAGGTCTTATTCTCGTTTTCTTTATTAGGAAATGCAATTCCAGAGAATGGCAATACAAGGGTGGTATAGCACAGGGACCTCTTTAAGTTAGGAGCATGGTGTCAAAATGAAATGAGCTATAAGCAAAAATCCAGTAGCACATCTATGTTCCAACAAGGTCTTATTCTTAAGTACTACTAGAATGCCAGCATCATCTGGGAGGGAGGGGCTGAGTATGGGGTAGGTCATACTTGATGGGAGAGAGGACTGAGGATGGCTGAGACTTGGGCAATCAGTTATCCACCATTCTGTTGTCCCTGAATAAACTCCACTCAGAGCTTTGGGCCACATGTGGACTGTGTAGGGGTGACACCCGAAAGGAATCCAAGGGATTGTCAATGATCTGGAAGAGGCATTGCCTCCTAGACTTGTTTCAGGATCCCCTCGATAGAGCCCCTCGGGTAGGATTTGAAAAGAGAGGGGAAGGTGGTGGAGGGAAAACATACTTAAGAACCCGAGGACCCCGCTGTCTCTGTCTGGGGTCCTGCTTGAACTGCCACTGCCATCACAAAGTAGCTTTTCCAAGGGAAAGC
>NC_034606.1:62974796-62980087 GCF_900095145.1 Mus pahari | reverse complement strand
GGAAAACATACTTAAGAACCCGAGGACCCCGCTGTCTCTGTCTGGGGTCCTGCTTGAACTGCCACTGCCATCACAAAGTAGCTTTTCCAAGGGAAAGCTTTAATGCCCGTAATCTCGATTAGTCTGGGGACACAGAGGACAGTAAAGGATCCCCAAAGGATGCTCAGTTCTACAAGGTCTCTACTTAAGACAGTAGTACCCTTAATGAGCATGAACATGTGTTTAGGATAGAGCAGGGTAGGCATCGCCCCAGGAATCCTACAGGTGACTCAAGTTATCTGAGCACAGCCATTCTTCATTCTAGTCTAAGCCATGGCCCTTATCCTAAAATACCCTTCATTCATTCCCTTGGGTTCTATACATCTGTTCCAGGGGTATAGAGAACAAAATTAGGATCCACCGGGGCCTTTGCTTATAGAGACATTATAATTTTAGTTATATGTAGTTGTGTGTGTGTGTGTGTACATGAGTGTGGGTGCTCTCAGATGCCAGAGGACTCAGATCACTTTGGAACTGGAGTTACAGTAACTGTGAGCTGATTGACACAGATGCTGAGAATTAAACTTGGGTCCTTGAAAGAGCCATTTTTTCCAGCTCATGTTGATATTTAATCCAAGTTCTATTAAACAGAGATAGTGACTACTCATACTTGGTAAGGTCTGTGAGACAAGTAAATCTCTCTCTCCCCCCCCCTCTCTCTCTCTGTGTGTGTGTGTGTGTGTTGTCATGAAGCTAGAGTGACAAAGATGAGAACAGAAGAGAGGGACACCTGGAGCAGGAGAGAGACAGACAGACAGAATTACCCGAACTTGAGGTAGAAAAAGATTGAACCTCCTGTGTGTCTGCAGTGGTAGTGTGTGAAAGGTCTGCTCCAATGTGCAGCAGGTCAGGCTGTGACACGGGCTCAGTCACAGCAGGTCAGGCTGCGATACGGGCTCGGTCACAGGGAAAGGCTTGGATTCCAACTCAGGTCTTTCTGATTCCACCATCCTGTGTTGATTGCTGTAAATGTGTTAAGTTACTGCATCTTGCTTCCTTTGTAGTTGAGTTCTAGGGAAGCTAATTACAGCACGAAGAGTGGAATTTAGGGCCACCATTCTAGCCTTTTGCCAAGTCTCTTGTCCTAGATGAGTTTGTTTCCTCATCTATGAAACAAGGGGAATGACCTGAGTTCTGGGGCTTTGGAGACTTATGGGAAGGCCTTTGCAGTGGTTAAGCACATTCCAGACATTATTGTGATTTGTGTTATCTGTCCAGTGTCTTGTATACTTCTGTTGCCAACAAAACAACAACAACAACAACAACAACAACAACAACAAACCCCTTTCTTCAGCAGAGATCCCAAGACTTTGGCATGGCTTATGTGTGTATTCATATAAAACTATAAGAAACCTGGCATTGTCTTCTTGGGGTCAGCAGCTCTGTGGAAGACATCTCTTCCTGTTCGCAGGGGTTCAGCCTCTCAGTTCCTTGCTCTATCCCAGGCAAATTTAACCACCTAGAGCTCTTAGGCCAGGCAGTTCCAAGCCCAGGAGAGACCCTTTCTCTTTCTGTCCTAGTTCATACCACATCTTATCTCAGAACATCTGTCACGTGCTTCAAGGACTTAAGTCAAGCTCCGTTTCCTTTCTGAAGCCTCCCTGATGTATTAAAGCCCACAGAAAACCTTATTCTTTTCATTTTAGCTGACATTGTCAAGGTCTTCTACTTAGCTTCTTTTACTTAACATATATACCTTTTTGCTTTGTCCTTTTCTATCCTAGTGCAAGGGAAGCATTTTTAAATTGTTTTTATTTTATGTATATTAGTTTTGCCTGCATGTAAGTCTATGTGAGGGTGTCAGATATTGGAGTTACAGACTGTTGTGAATTAGCATGTAGGTGCTAGAATTCGAACCCAGGTCCTCTGGAAGAGCAGTCAGTGCTCTTAAACACCGAGCCATCTCTCCAATCCAGAAGCATGGTTTTGAATGTCTGGCTTAGATTCATGCTAGGAAGGGCACAAAGTGCTCAGAGAACATTGGCTCTGAGATGATCAGTGTTTGAAGGATGAAGTGCCCAGCCAACCCTTAGAAGAACAGAGCAAGCCCACCTTCTTGGCTAGAATGTCCCTTCTACCAAGGAAATAAGGGGAACACAAAGAAGTCCCCATTTACCCCACCCTGGGTGTGGCCAGATGGAGATGGGAGGAGGGGAGATGCTTCTCCTCCTGCAGATAAATCCAGGCAAAGACTCTTTCAGGGTGTGGGCGGTGCAATCTACCTTCTCTGCTGCTTAGATGTCATTCTTGCCTATGTTTTTGGAATGGCCAGGCCCCTGGAGCTGAAGATGGAGTTTCAGGCCCTGAAATAAATAAGAGGAGACTCTTAGACATACAGTAAGAATACACTCTTTCTCTGCACAGGAACCTGTGTCATGGCTTACATCAATAGATGTCCTTGTTTTAAGTGGGTCAGTGTGTGTGTGTGTGTGTGTGTGTGTGTGTGTGTGTGTGTGAAGGGGAGGTATGTATAAAGAAAGCTCTCCTTCATAACCTGAAGAAATCATATTTACAGCTCCTTGAGCTTATATAGGATCTAAGGCAAGACTAGAAGGGAGCATACAGTGAATGCTGAATCAGTCATCTGCTAAGGCGGAAAGCTGGGCAGAGGTCAGTCAGCTTTCACTGTAAATTGCTTTGAAAAGCAGGGAGGAAAACCTGTAGTCAATTTGCTTGGGTTTGCAAGGCCAAAGCAGAAGTCCAGATGAGGAACAAGCCCGCCTGCCTTTGGTGAGGCTCCACTGTCCTCGTCCCACTGACACCCTTCCTCACCTTCCACACCGTCAGAAACTCACCTGACCATGCTTCACACCCTCCCCCTTAAGCTTTCTCCCTTCCGAACCCCATACCACAACCCTTCTCCTGAGACTAACCCTTCCCTCCCAACTCTTTATGACTTCAGCTATGACATCATAGGTGTGTGTGGGGGGTGGAGATCAGCTCTCTCCCAGCTCACCTCAGGCCCTGTCACCTCCACACCATGTTGGTGAAATGAGACAATATGACATTTTTACATTTAGTCACTGGAGACATTACCTCCTTTATTGTCCTCTATATAGTTTTATAAAACATCTGTAGATCTTCAGAGCGAGACCCAAAAAGCAGAATCTATCCTCTGTTCCAAGTTTCCAAAGAGGACCTGAGAAACCTGACTTCAAATTTTCTGTAAAGATAAATGTTTTTGTTCTGAATTTCAAAAGTTTCTGACTTGGGAAAAATCGCCAAAAATAATTGGCAGCTGATAATGAATATTAAATTGAAAGCTAATGTCCCTAAAAATCTGAGCAGCGCCAGGACCAGGGTGCTTCTTGCTGCTTTTGTGTCTAGGCTTTCGGGAGGAGCAGCCTTAGAGAAAGCAGCGTTCCCAGCCAAGTGGGAACTTCGGCATGGGCTCAGGAAGATGGTGTGCGGTAGAACACCATCCCAGAGCCCCTAGTCTGCCTGGGTGATAGCGGGAGAGATTCAGTGAAGCCTCAGTAGAGTGTGAAATGCTTCATCTAGGATCAGAAGTGAAGTCACAATTATTTAACCTGTGACAGAATGACAGGACCAGCCCCCATCTTCTCACACCATATAGACTTTTATCCCTCCATGGACAGACAGCCCACAAACCAACTGAGACTTACACTCCATCCAAAATTAAATTCTAATTCCACCTGCCCAGTCCCTCTTGTCATGTGAGATGGTACACCTGATAGCTCATGTCAAAAGCTACCCATGACATGCAGTTTTCTTTTGTCTCTTTAAAATTATTTTAAAAAATTATTTAGATTTTATGTGCATTAGTGTTTTGCCTGCCTGCATGTCTGTGAGAATGTCAGGACCCTGGGAAATGGAGTTACAGACAGCTGTGAGGTACTAGCATTGCCTCAAAGTGTGTGTGTGTGTGTGTGTGTGTGTGTGTGTGTGTGTGTGTGAGTGTCTGAACAGTCAGTGCTCTCAATCGCTGAGCCATTTCCTCTGACCTCTGGTTTTAATTATTAACTCACCTGATTTGCCTTTATTATTTTTTCCCATCCTGAAGCAATTACTGATAAGCTTTCTGTCACTATAAAGTATAATTGCTGCATATTAAATTAACATTATATAATATGTACCTTTTGTGGATTGATTTATATTTATTCATCTTACTGTGTATGTCAATAGTTTATTCTTTTGCATTACTGTGTAGTAGTCCATTGTGCTGTGAAGTATTTTCCTATTGGTGATGTGATAACACATTACCACAATATTGAGGGCTTAAAACCCATGGGGGGGCCTCCCCTTCTCTGGGAGGTGGAATGGGGGTGTGTGAGGGTGAGACTGGGGGAGAGGATGGAGGGGAGTGCAGGCAGGGTGTAAATTAATAATAATGGGTGGGTTTGATCACTTGAGCAACTCTGGTGGAAAAATCTGTTACCTATATAGTAAGCAACATTTCTGCATTTATGCAATTCAAAGTTGATGGGCATTTTAAAGCTTTTGGTTGTCTTTATGAGATTAAACTTATCTCAATGTATAAAACACTCAGAAAGAAATGAAGGAAGTTAGGAAGGAAGGAAGGGAGGGAGGGAGGGAGGGAGGGAGGGAGGGAGAGAGAGAGAGAGAGAGAGAGAGAGAGAGAGAGAGAGAGAGAGAGAAGCAATGAAAATGTATTTTCTCACAGTTACAGCGATCCAACTTCTGAAATGAAGGTACCATGTAGGGTCGGTTACTCCCAAAGCTGCTGAGGGAGAGGCTAATCCTGCCTTTCTTAGTTTTTGTGGCTGAGTTTTTGCTTTGTGACCTGTTAACCAGGGCCACTCCTTTGGGCAAAGGGACGAAACCAGAGCAGAGGTAGCTTCCCAGTGGCTACACCACTGACGACAGTGACTTCCTGTCTTCCTGCAGCCCTCGACTGCCAGATTTTTAGGGCAGGGTGAGGCCCTATGGGAAAAAAATGTGTGTTCTGTGGTATTGAGGTGAAATATTCCATAGATATCTGTCAGGGCCATTTGATCTATGATATCATTTAACTCCCATCTTTCTGTCTAGTTTTTATCCAAATGACCTGCCAGTTGGAGAAAGTGGGGTACTGAAGTCAACCACTATTATTCTGTTGGGGTTAATCCTTGTCTTGAAGGTCAATATGTTTTCAGTAAAATTGGGTGTACTATGCTTGGTACATGTATACTCAGGCTGTGGTGTACTATGCTTGGTACACGTATACTCAGGCTGTGGTGTACTATGTTTGGTACATGTATACTCAGGCTGCGGTGTACTATGCTTGGTAC
>NC_034606.1:62908673-62974785 GCF_900095145.1 Mus pahari | reverse complement strand
TGTGTGTGTGTGTGTGTGTGTGTGTGTGTGTGTGTGTGTGTGTACCTGAGTGTGGGTGCCCTCAGATGCCAGAGGACTCAGATCACTTTGGAACTGGAGTTACAGTGACTGAGTTGATTGACCCAGATGTTGGGGATTAAACTTGGGTCCTTGAAAGAACAATACACGCTCTTAAGCACTGAGCCATTTTTTCCACAGCCCAAGTTGATACTTAATCCTATTAAATAGAGATAGTGACTAGTCATACTTGGTAAGGACAGTGGGACAAGTCTCTCTCTCTCTCTCTCTCTCTCTCTCTCTCTCTCTCTCTCTCTCTCTCTCTGTGTGTGTGTGTGTGTGTGTGTGTGTGTTGTCATGAAGCTAGAGTGACAAAGATGAGAACAAAAAAGCAGAATAGAGGGACACCTGGAGTAGGAGAGAGACAGAGACACAGAATTACCCGAACTTGAGGTAGAAAAAGATTGAACCTTCATGAGCTCCGATGTGCTACAGATCAGGCTGTGACACAGGCTCAGTCACAGCAGGTCAGGCTGCGACACGGGCTCGGTCACAGCAGGTCAGGCTGCGACACGGGCTCGGTCACAGCAGGTCAGGCTGTGATACGGGCTCGGTCACAGGGAAAGGCTTGGATTCCAACTTAGGTCTTTCTGATTCTACCATTGTGTGTTGATTGCTGTAAATCTGTTAAGTTACTGCATCTTGCTTCTTTTGTAGTTGAGTTCTAGGGAAGCTAATTACAGCAGGAAGAGTGGAATTTAGGGCTATCATTCTAGCCTTTTGCCAAGTCTCTTGGCCTAGCTAAGTTTGTTTCCTCATCTATAAAACAAGGGGAATGACCTGAGTTCTGGGGCTTTGGAGACTTATAGGAAGGCCTTTGCAGTGGTTAAGCACATTCCGAACATTATTGTGATTTGTGTTATCTGTCCAGTGTCTTGTATACTTCTATTGCCAACAAAGCAACAACAACAACAACAACAACCCCTTTTCTTCAGCAGAGAGCCCAAGACATCTTATCTCAGAACATCTGTCACGTGCTTCAAGGACTTAAGCCAAGCTCCATTTCCTTTCTGAAACCTCCCTGATGTATAAAAGTCCACAGAAAACCTTATTCTTTTCATTTTAGCTGACATTGTCTAGGTCTTCTACTTAGCTTCTTTTACTTAATAGAAATACCTTTTTGTTTTGTCCTTTTCTATCCTAGTGCAAGAGAAGCATTTTAAAATTTTTTTATTTTATGTATATTAGAATTTTGCCTGCATGTATGTCTATGTGAGGGTGTCAGATTTTGGAGTTACCGACAGTTGTGAATTAGCTTGTAGGTGCTAGAATTTGAACCCAGGTCCTCTGGATGAACAGTCAGTGCTCTTAACCACTGAGCCATCTCCAACCTGGAAGCATGGTTTTGAATGTCTGGCTTAGATTCATGCTAGGAAGGGCACAAAGGGTTCAGAGAACATTGGCTCTGAGATGATCTGCGTTTGAACCCTTAGAGGAACAGAACAAACCTGCCTTCTTGACTAGAATGGAGAGACTGTTGTCCCTTCTACCAAGGAGAGAAGGGGAACACAAAGAAGTCCCCATTTACCCCACCCTGGGTGAGGCCAGATGGAGATGGGAGGAGGGGAGATGCTTCTCCTCCTGCAGATAAATCCAAGCAAAGGACTCTTGCAGGGTGTGGGTGGTGCAATCTACCTTCTCTGCTGCTTAGATGTCATTCTTGCCTATGTTTTTGGTATGGCCAGGCCCCTGGAGCTGAAGATGGAGAGAATTTCAGGACCTGAAATAAATAAGAGGCGACTCTTAGACATACAGTAAGAATACACTCTTTCTCTGCATAGGAACCTGTGTCATGGCTTACATCAATAGATGTCCTTGTTTTGAGTGGGTCAGTGTGTGTGTGTGTGTGTGTGTGTGTGTGTGTGTGTGTGTGTGTGTGTGTGTGAAGGGGAGGTATGTATAAAGAAAGCTCTCCTTCACAACCTGAAGAAATCATATTTAACACTATAGGAAGGGGGCTGGCCAGAGGCTCCTTGAGCTGAGATAGGATCTAAGGCAAGACGACAGGAGCATACGGTGAATGCCGAATCAGTCATCTGCTAAGTGGGGAAACCTGGGCGGAGGGAGGTGAGTCAGCTCTCACTGTCAATTGCTTTGAAAAGCGGGGAAGAAAACCCGTAGTCAATTTGCTTGGGTCTGCAAGGCCAAAGCAGAAGTCCAGATGAGGAACAAGCCCGCCTGCCTTTGGTGGGGCTCCATTGTCCTCTTCCCACTGACACCCTTCCTCACCTTCCACACCGTCAGAAACTCACCTGACCATGCTTCACACCCTTCCCCTTAAGCTTTCTCCCTTCTGAACCCCATACCACAACCCTTCTGAGGCTAACCCTTCCCTCCCAACACTTTATGACTTCAGCTATGACGTCATAGGTGTGTGTGGGGCAGAGATCAACTCTTTCCCAGCTCACTTCAGGCCTGTCACCTCCCCACCATGTTGGTGAAATGAAGAGACAATATGACGTTTTTACGTTTAGCCTCTGGAGACATGGCCTTCTTTATTGTCCTCTATACAGTTTTATAAAGCATCTGTTGATCTTCAGAGCAAGACCCAAAAAGCAGAATCTGTCTTCTGTTCCGAGTTCCCAAAGAGGGCCTGAGAAACCCGACTTCAAGGTTTCTGGAAAGATAAATGTTTTTGTTCTAAATTTCAAAAGTTTCTGGCTTGGGAAAAAAATCACCAAAAATAATTGGCAGCTGATAACGAATATTAAGTTGAAAGCTAATGTTCCTAAAAATCTAAGCAGTGCCAGGACCAAGGTACTTCTTGATGCTTTTGAGTCTAGGCTTTCGGAAGGAGCAGCCTTAGAGAAGCACTGGGGCTTAGGTGCAGCGTTCCCAGCCGAGTGGGAACGTCAGCAAGGGTTCAGGAAGATGGCGTGCGGTAGAACACTATCCCAGAGCCCCTAGTCTGCCTGGGTGATAGCGGAAGAGATTCAGTGAAGCCTTAGTAGAGTGTGAAATCCTTCATCTAGAATCTGAAGTGAAGTCACAATTATTTAACCCGTGACAGAATGACAAGACCAGCCCCTGATAGAAAAGCCCATCTTCTCACACCATATAGACTTTTATCCCTTCATGGACAGACATAGCCCACAAACCAACTGAGACTTCCACTTCATCCAAAATTAAATTCTAATTCCACCTGCCCAGACCCTCTTGTCACGTGAGATGGTCCACCTGACAGCTCAAATCAAAAGTCTACCCATGACACAGTTTCCTTGCGTTTCTTTAAAATTATTTTAAAAAATGATTTATTTTGATTTTATGTGCATTAGTGTTTTGCCTGCCTGCATGTCTGGGAGAGTGTCAGATCCCCTGGAAATGGAGTTACAGACAGCTGTGAGGTACTGGCAGCACCTCAAAGTGTGTGTGTATGTGTGTGTGTGTGTGTGTGTGTGTGTGTGATCAGTCAGTGCTCTCAACCACTGAGCCATTTCCCTTGACCTCTGGTTTTAATTATTAACTCACCTTATTTGCCTTTATTATTTTTTTCCCATCCTGAAGCACTTACTGATAAGCTTTCTGTCACTATAAAGTACAATTGCAGCATATTAAATTAATAACATTATATAATATGTACCTTTTGTGGATTGATTTTTTGTATTTATTCATCTTACTGTGTATGTCAATAGTTTATTCTTTTGCATTACTGTGTAGTATTGTGCTGTGAAGTATTTTCCGAGTGGTGATGTGATAACACATTACCACAATATTGAGGGCTTAAAACCCATGGTGGGCCTTCCCTTCTCTAGGAGGTGGAATGGGGGTGTGTGAGGGTGGGACTGGGGGAGAGGATGGAGGGGAGTGCAGGCAGGATGTAAATTAATAAATAATAAGAATGGGTGGGTTTGGTCACTTGAGCAACTCTGGTGAAAAATCTGTTACCTATATAGGAAACAACATTTCTACACTTATGTAATTCAAAGTTGATGGGCATTTTAAAGCTTTTGGTTGTCTTTATGAGATTAAACTTATCTCAATGTATAAAACACTCAAAAAAAAAAGCAACAAAAATGTATTTTCTCACAGTTACAGAGATCTAACGTCTGAAATGAAGGTACCACGTACGGTTGGTTATTCCCAAAGCTGCCGAGGGAGAGGCTAATCCTGCCTCTCAGTTTTTGTGGCTGAGTTTTTGCTTTGTGACCTGTTAACCAGGGCCAGTCCCTTGGGCAAAGGGGTGAAACCAGAGCAGAGGCAGCTTCCCCGTGGCTACACCACTGACGACAGTGACGTCCTGTCCTTCTGCAGCCCTCGACTGCCAGGTTTTCAGGGCAGGGTGGGGCCCTATGAAAAATGTGTGTTCTGTGGTGTTTAGGTGAAATATTCTGTAGATATCTGTCAGGGCCATTTGATCTATGATATCATTTAACTCCCATCTTTCTGTCTAGTTTTTATCCAAATAACCTGCCAGCTGGAGAAAGTCAACCACTATTATTCTGTTGGGGTTAATCTTTGTCTTGAAGGTCAATATGTTTTCAGTAAAATTGGGTGTACTATGTTTGGTACATATATACTTAGGACTGTGGTGCCTTCGTGGTTGATTGTTCTCTTGAACAGAATGAAGGGTCCTTTGTTTATTCTGGTTGGTTTTGGCTCTAAGTCTTTCTCGTTAGGTATTAGGATAGTGACGCCTGCTTGTCTCATGGTCCCATTCTTTGAAATACCTTTTCCATCCTTTCGCTCGGTGTTGGTGCCTATCATGGAAGGTAAGATGAGTGTCTTGGAGGCAACAAACAGATGGCTCTTGATTTTCGATCCATTCCACCAACCCGATCTTTTGGTTGGTGAGTTGCAGGCATTAACAGTTACTATGAAGAGGGTTGCGTTGCTTGCTGCTTTCTGCTCCCCTTTGGCCCTTTGTTTTCTTTTCGAAGCCTCTTTGTTACGCCCATTCTCCTTTTCAATCTAAACGATCACGTCCAGTGTTCTCTGTAGGCCTGGTTTGGTGGGGATGAGTTCTTTTAGCCGGCTTATATCATGGACAGTTTTTCTATTTGTGCCAATGATGGCAGTTTGGGTTGGCACCTGTAGTCTCCTAAGACTTTGGGCACATGGCTCCAAGATCTAGCTTTTAAAGTCTCCATGGAAAAGTCAGCTGTTATTACTGACAAGTTTCCTTTACATGCGACGTGTATCTTTTCTCTAGAAGCGTTCAATACCTTTCCTATGTCTGGCATTTAGAGTTTTTCAGTGCACTATGACACAGGGACTTTCCTTTTGGTCTTTTGGTGTTTGTTAATGCTTCTTGTGGCTGAATTGGCATGTCTTTTCTTAGCTTGGGGACATGTTTTTCTGTGATTCTACCGAAGATTTATTCTGTGGCATGAACCTGGTATCCTCCCCCTCTTCCCTACCCATGCGATTTCACATCCTTTCTCTCTCTGAAAGAACGAAAACAAAAGAAAACCCCACTAAAAACATGGAGTTGGATTTATTCTTGCCAACTGCTCTTGAGCATGTGGCTAACACACTCAGTATCACCGTTGTAGAAAACTGATATTTCCCTTATTTGGGAATAGCTTCTTGGCTGGGGATCTTTTCTCTCACTTCCCTGCCGTTGTGCTAGGATTGTGTCTGGCTTGATCTTGCTCAGGTCCTGTGTGTGCACTGAGTTCATATGCACATCCGGCCATGCTTTGTCTGAAAGGGAAAATGTGGTTTCCTTAAAACTGCTCACTACTCTGGCTCTTACAGTCTTCCTGCCTCCTGCTCCACAATGATCCCTAAGCTCTGAGGGGAGAGATGTGATAAAGACCCCCCACTCAGGGCTGAACACTCCAATGTCTTTCATTCTCTGCACACTGGCCAGATGTGGGTCTCTATGCTAATTTAACATCGTCTTCGAGTAGCTTCTTTGATGAGGGTTGGGAGAGGCACTGATCCTTATGGCACTGGGAGTCATTTTATTGCCGTGTTCATTTAGCAGAATAATACAAGTAGGGCTTCCTCCAGAGACCATGACCTACTCTTGGACACCTTAGCATTGCCAGGTATGGGTTCTATCTCACAGAGTGGGCCTTAAATCCAATAATTAAAAAGGGTGGTGGGTCACACCCTTAACATGCGTGTCACACACCCTTAACATGCATGCCATTATGAATGATTCCTTTCTCCCCCAATAGCATGTACTGCACGGTATAGCACCAGGAACACTAGCCAGGAAGGGTGTAGCTTCCAGTTGAGTAGCGGGTAAATTTCTCCATGTTGTATGATATTAGCAGGTGCTATGTTCAGCCATCAGACAATGCTATCAAGTTGTGGGTGGAACCAATAGCAGTGGCAGAGGCTGCAGAGCTGGGGAGTGAGGGCCTAATGAGATCCTTTCAGCCCATGGCTCAAAAGGTGTCATCCACTCCTGTTAAGATAGCGTGCAATAGGAGATTGTCATATTTTGGGGTATTGTCTCCCCCTGTTAAATGTAGCTCATTTAAATCCTTTTATATATGTATACATTTTAGGAAGCTTCTATAATAGTAGGTTTTCATTTAAGAATTTTATACACTGGGGCTGGTGAGATGGTTCAGCGGTTAAGAGCGCTGACTGCTCTTCCGAAGGTCCTGAGTTCAAATCCCAGCAACCACATGGTAGCTCACAACCATCTGTAATGAAATCTGGTCCCCTCTTCTGGAGTGTCTGAAGACAGCTATAGTGTACTTACATATAATAAATAAATAAATATTTTTAAAAACAAGAATTTTATACACTGTATTTTGATCATATTCATCCTCATGTCTCCCCCTAAACTCCTGTGTATTAGTCAGCATTCTTTAGAGGAATAGAAATGATGAATGAATATATACAATACAATATATAGCATATAGTACATAATATATAATGTACATAACATATAAAATATATTATATAATCTATAGTACATGGTGTATAATGTATATAATATGTAATATATTGTATATAATGTATAATGTAAATAGTATATAATATATAACATACAATATATAACATAAAATATAAGTATATAATATATAACATAACATGTACTATATACTACATTTTATGTACCATATACTACTTACTATAATACTATATAATATATAAGAAATATATCATATGTAATACATCATAATACATAACATATAATATAATTATGTGTTACTTGTGTGTGTGTGTGTGTACCTGAGTGTGTGTGTGTGTGTGTGTGTGTGTGTGTTATTAGAGCAGCTTATCATCTCATTTGTGGTCTAACAGTGCCTGACAGAAAAGCCAAGAATCCAGTAGTTGTTAGTCCGCGAGGTGGCACATCTCAGCCGGTCTTCAGTCTGTATTGGAATCCTGAAGAAGCACTGCTCACGCATGCTGAGCCACTTCAGTCTTTTTAAACATGAAGTGTGAAGTGTCACAAAGATGAGGGTTGGTATCCTGGAACAATAACAAGTCAATTGAGGTGACCTCTGTGAGGAGGATGCTGAATGTCAGGGGCAGGATGATAATGACCCACTATCTGGAGGTTGTAGTTAACACTGCTCTGGTCTATCAGCATTTAAAAGCTCTCGCTGTATACCACTGGGATGAGATGTTGGTAAGTGGAGAGGGCACCCACCAGGAGCAGCTGCGTTTTAGCCATCAGTGAAGTCTGGGCACACCATCAGAGAGTGCCCACATGGGCAGCGATGGAGGTGCACGCAGCTGCCTGTTACAAGAGAATATCAGTAGGTGAGCTCTCACACAAAGGAGGAGCCTGTCCTCTCTACTGCCCTGGCGATGAAGTCCTGTACACGGACAAACTGTTGTATAGTCCTGTACAAACTGATAAATTTGATGTTTGTAACTTCGGGCCTTTCTGTTCTGATGTGTCTCCTATGTCAGTCAACAAATAGTCTCTAACCCCAGCGTATTCTCCCAGTCAGAACCCGTGCTCTGTTAGTCTGTTTGCAGCAATGCTTATCATCTTCTGGGGCACACAATGACGATCCCATGGACTGAAATTAAACATAATCTGATTAACACAGGGAGCACTTGAGAGAAGATCCTTAGGGCTTCATATTAGAACTCCAAGGAACATGCTTTAAGCTCAGTGCTAAACCAGTGCCACGGTCTCTGCCTGGATCTAATTGCTAGCTCCTTGTCCTGGACTTACACGTGACAATTGAAAACAAAAGGAACTGTAGCATCAGAATTATCAGCACCGTGTAAGATGTCATCAGAAAGGCAAATTCTCAGGCTCACTCTGGACTTATTAAACCAAGAACTCCAGGGCTGGGGTGCAGCCATCAGGACGCTTTCTAATGACACCTCCCCCCCGGGGCAGTGCATCTAGATGCTGCTGGCCCAAGAACCAAGGTCAGAAGCATTGGCACTGTTGGCCAGCAACTAACAAGTACTTGGCTTATGCGAGTTTCTCTCTGGTGAGCTGGGCAAGCCTGCTTCGGATCTCTGAAGTTATGACCCTCCAGGCCCTACCTCTTCTGGCATTAGCACACATTTCAGTTAATGCTCTCTCCAGCCACAGAGGCACTAATGTTCTGTCCTAGAGAGAAAGAACTGTGGTCCCACTGAGCATCATTAAGGACAGGGAAGGCTGGGTGTGTGGGAGTGCAATTCCGTCCAGGTGTCTTGGGGTCTTGTTACCGCCTTTGCCAGTAGGTCTCAGGAAAGTTCGTTCAGAAAATCTGTGGCCACACCTCCCCAGGGCCTAGCCCAGGGACAACTGCCAGGGACAAAGAGAGCCTGTGCATTCTCTCCCTCCTCTAGAGACTTGCAAAGACGTTGGCCAGATGCCCATATTGTCTTCAGAGTCCTCTCATCAAAAGTTGCAGAAATGTGGAGAAGGGGAAGGTGCCCTAGGGGCTTTGAGGGAGCTTCCATTTTGGAGGTCACATCCAATTACCTGTGCCAATTGCCTCTAGCCTCAATCTGAAATTATTCACCCCAGTATCCACACTGGTAATCTCTAACATTGAACACTAAATTATGGTCTCCACCTGGAGGATTTTTTCTTCCATGTGTCTGCCTTACAGTTGCCCATGCACATTGGGCAGCACGGAATGATCTGAGATTTCCCTCACCGACTGGTACAGCTTGACTCTTTCTTCCCTGAGCTCACACACAGTCTTACCACACTGGTGTAAAAGGAACTCCTTACATCATGTTATAGCCGTCGGCGGATTTTCTCCCGTCGCTGTGTGGCAGTTGTTTTAGAAGCAGAGTCTGTCTCGCTCATCTTTATATCCCACGAGCCTGGGGGGTGGGGAGGGGACCACTGTGGCCTGACATGCTTAAACAGGTGTGTTTGTCCTCCTTGATTGCGATTGAGAACTTCATAGACTTCAAATTCAGTGACTTCATGAGTGTGAGCTGCTGACAGTAGTGCCTGAGAGCTCTGTGTGCTTTATAGCTTTGGGCTGAAACAAGACAGAGCAACACATTGAAAATGTGGTACGTGGTAAAGAACTCAAAAATGTTATTTAAATGTAAAATTCAGTGAGGTGCTTGCTATGATTGTGGCTATTCTAGAAATGAGAAAATGACTGACTGAAGGCCAGCAACTTACACACGGCCAGAGAGTAATACACACACACACACACACACACACACACACAGACACACATACACAGAGACAGAAATACAGACATACACACAGACACACAGATACAGGCACATAGACACACAGATAGACAGTAACACACACAGATACAAACACACACACACACACACACAGACATGCAGATGAGGACATAGACATGTAGACATACAGCCAGACAGTAACACATACAGATACCAACACACACAGAGACATGCAGATGCAGACATACACACACACAGACATATGGCTAGACAGTAACACACACATATGCACACACACACGCATACACACACATATACACATACAGACACAAAGACACACACAGACACTGAATCATATGTAGCATGTGAAGAGCAAAGCCTGTTGTCTAGACTTGATGCAAATGTCCGTCAGTTTTTCTGTACAGTTATGTGTGAGCTGCTCACCATTCTTTTGGGGGCTTCTCAACTCCAAGCCCTCTCACTACTTAAGTCATTCCCTTAGTCTCTCTGCGTACGGGTCTGGGGTCCTGTTACAAGATCTCTTTAATGCTCTGATTGTCTTGCCTCTGCCTTTCTAAGATCATTGACAGTTCTTCCTGTGTGCTATGGCTTCTGTGCTATGGCCTGTCAAAAAAAAAAAAAAAAAAAAAAAAAAAAAGATTTGAAGAAGAAACCTGAAATAACTGGAACTTGTCATCCTGAAGATGTGCCACCAGGGGGCAGTGGGGGACTAGCAGAAGGTCTGGAGGAGCTGGAATCTTTACTCTCCTGTCGAGCCACATTTATGACCTTCACTTTTGCAATTCTTAAATCAGTGACAATGGTTACACAACACTGTAGGTAATAAATGAATATTTTTAAAATTTGAGATTATAATTATAGTTCCCCTTCCCTTTCCTTTCTCTAAGCTCCATATCCCTCCTTACTCTTTCAAATTCGTGGCTTATGTCATTCATTGTTGTTACAGCATATATGTGTCTATATGTGTACACAATGTGTCATGCATGGATGCTACCAGGGTTGACCACTGTGCGCTCTTCCCTGGGGAGATCACTTCCCCTGCTCTAGATTCCTTGTTCCCTAGTTCCTCGCATGTTTCCTCATCCACTGGAGCAAGCCTGTTGTTGCTCGCCCTGTTCAGCTCATGTGTGGGCAGTCGTGTTGGTGAGACTCTATGGGTGTAGCTTCTGACACAGTTAGGAGACACACTCACAGCAAATTCCTTGGTCTTCTGGCTCACACTTGATGCTAGTTAGAAGAGGTGATGTAACAGTTAAACAGGAAATCAAGAAATAATTTTTGTATATTTTTTCTTGATTCTGAGCTTATTCTAAGGACTTTTCATCCTTCCAAACAGTCAAAAGAGAGAAAGCAGAGGTGAGAAAGTAGCCTGCCCATGTCACTCTCAGCTGGTGAGGAGGTGAGAAAACAGCCTGCCCATGTCACTCTCAGCTGGTGAGGAGGTGAGAAAGCAGCCTGCCCATGTCACTCTCAGCTGGTGAGGTTTGTCTATTGCTGAGTATTGTAATGCTAAATACTGGCCCCCGGGTCTGTTTGCCCCCAGGAATGAGGAAATCCTCTTGTACACCAAGTGATGCTACGCAGCCTTGCTCCTTAATTTTAAACTTTTGGTTAAATAAAGATGTCTATAGCCTGTAGCTGGGCAGAAGAGAGGTAGGCGGGGCTTCATTCCAGGGCACTCTCACTCTCTCTGCCGCTTTATCTCTCTCTCCTCTGTGCTTGCTTTTAGTGCACTCTTAGCTTCCCCCTCTGGCTGCCATGCCACCTGCCTCCAAGCTTCTCCATCACAATGGTCTCTCACCTCTCTGGAACTGTCAGCCAAGTTAAACTCTCCCAACTCGTCGCTTTGGGTCATGGTGTTTTCTCATGACATCAGGAAGTCAACAGATACCATAGCATTTTCATTACCGAGTTTAATCCCGACTCTCCCATTTCTGGATGATCGTCCACAATCTCCTCTTGAGCAGAGAAAAATTAGAACGATGTCACAGACAGAAGATAACAGAATAAGGACACCAATACCTACAGGCTCTGCAGCTACTCCCCGGGTTACAGATGATTACCACGATTACAGGCAGTTTATACCATGAGCTATGCCCAGAGTCCTTACCTCCTTTGAAGCATCCTTGCCTTTGTATTGATTACCTACCCCAGGAAGGCCAATGGCCATGTCCTGAATAGCAATGCCTGCTATTAAGGCGATTCCTACAGAGTACCAGCAAGGCTTCCTTCCCAGCTGCTGAAGGGTTTTCTTCTTTCAACCTCAGAGTTTCTTGTCTCATTCCCAAAGTACTACCTGGTAGACTTAAATATGTTTCAGGAATTATTTAAAAAAGATAGAACCAGCATGCTCCAGCGCTTGTGCCTCTGCCCCTGCGGATTGGCCAGCCATGTACTGGTGGGCAATGGCCAACTCGTTTTTATCTTGTGGAAGTTCTGACTCTGAGCTCCACAATCTCTCTACCCAGCTCACTAGGTTCCCACTGGCTAGTCTCTACCACGCCAACCCCGTGATTCAAACCCCCCACATCCAAAACCCACGCTTTACTGCCGTACCTTTCTCTCTTGAGCCTAGATGAGCTGCCACATGAAGGAAAATGCAATACAAACTTAGTTCAGAAACAACGGTAACTCAGTCTCTGGGCACAACAACTGAAACCTAATCTTGTAAGCCTTATTGAAATCTGATCCCTCTAGTGGTGAATCCTTGAGGATCCGTGCCATGATACCAGGAAACTCTAGCAGCTACATCTTATCCCTCTGCTGTCCTGTTCCAAAGAGGGACCTAATTCTCTCCTGCTTCCTCTCTTCCTCTGTCCAACCTAGAAGCCCCGCCTACTCTTCCAGTGATTGGCTCCTTCATTCATTAGGGGTCTGGTTCATAAGAAGCCACCTGAGTATGTGCCTCATTCCTCATTCCAGACAGCCTCTCCCAGGACAGCAAGCAGCACAGAGGCATCCATAACATAATCTAAATGAGCCGGGCGTGGTGGCGCACGCCTTTAATCCCAGCACTTGGGAGGCAGAGGCAGGCAGATTTCTGAGTTTGAGGCCAGCCTGGTCTACAAAGTGAGTTCCAGGACAGTCAGGGCTATACAGAGAAACCCTGTCTCGAGAAATCAAACAAAAAATAATCTAAATGAGAGATTTCTTTTTTTTTCCTTATTTTTTATTATTTTAATGTATTTTATACATCAAACATATTGATAATATTGAGTATTTTGAGAATATAATACACAAGAAATTTGTTCAACTTTTATATTCATATCCTTTCATACTCTAAAAATATCATTAATGAATATTTAATACTATCCATTACTGAGTATCTTGTATCTAATGTTGAATACCAAACTGTTTCAAAACATGCAAAATATTCTTTGGGAATTAAACATAGTAAAAGAGTATAAAATATTCAAAATGAATCATTAAGAAATATATTCAAAAGTCCTTATATGATATCACCTGACATAGTGAGAGATTATTTAAAACACGTTATATATCTGTGAACACTGTCTAATAATCAGTTTACTTAAAAAAGATTATCAGTGTTTCTAGGAGAGAAATTATTTTATCAATAAGAATATTTTTAAAATTTCAAAATAGCAAAATCTCTTTGAAGTTAAGTATTAAGAAAATGCTAATTTCAAGCACAGTGAGAAAAATTATCAATAATATTTCCATGATGTTTATAAAACATGATTTTAATATTGTCAACTGTTAGTATTCAACAAACAGAATAATTATTTTAAGATATATTTTGTTGTTATGTCTCCCTTTTCATCTCTGATTTTGTTAATTTGGATATTGTCTCTGTGCCCTCTGGTTAGTCTGGCTAAGGGTTTATCTATTTTGTTGATTTTCTCAAAGAGCCAGCTCCTGGTTTGGTTGATTCTTTGTATGGTTCTTTTTGTTTCCACTTGGTTGATTTCAGTCCTGAGTTTGATTATTTCCTGCTGTCTACTTCTTTTGGGTGTATTTACTTCTTTTCGTTTTAGAGCTTTCAGGTGTGCTGTCAAGCTGCTAGTGTGTGCTCTCTCCACTTTCTTTTTGGAAGCACTCAGAGCTATGAGTTTCCCTCTCATCACTGCTTTCACGATGCCTCATAAGTTTTGGTATGATGTGTCTTCATTTTCATTAAATTCTAAAAAACCTTTAATTTCTTCCTTGACCAAGTTATCGTTGAGTAGAGCATTGTTCAGCTTCCATGTGTATGTGTGGTTTCTGTTGTTTTTGTTGGTATTTAAGACCAGCCTTAGTCCGTGGTGATCTGCTGTGGTGCGTGGGATCATTTCAGCCTTCTTGTATCTGTTGAGGCCTGTTTTGTGACCACTTATATGGTCAGTTTTGGAGAAGGTACCGTGAGGTGCTGAGAAGAAGAAGGTTTTTTTTCTTTTTTTTTTGCTCTAGGATGAAATGTTCTATAAATATCTGTCAGATCCATTTGGTTCATAACTTCTGTTAGTTTCACTGTGTCTCTGTTTAGATTCTATTTCCATGACCTGTCCATTGCTGAGAGTGGGGTGTTGAAGTCTCCCATTATTATTGTGTGGGGTGCGATGTATGCTTTGAGCTTTTTAGTAAAGTTTCTTTTATGAATGTGGGTGCCCTTGCATAGATGTTCAGAATTGAGAGTTCATCTTGGTAGATTTTTTTCCTTTAACCAGTTTGAAGTGTTCTTTCTCTCTCTCTTCCTTCCTTCCTTTCTTTTTGATGACTGTTGTTCAAAAGTTGATTTCATTAGATATTAGAATGGCTACCCCAGCTTGTTTCTTGGGACCATTTGCTTGGAAAATTGTTTTTCCAACCTTCTACTCTGAGGTAGTGTCTGTCTTTGTCACTAAGGTGTGTTTCCTGTATGCAGCAAAATGCTGGGTCCTGTTTACATATCCAGTCTGTTAGTCTGTCTTTTTTGGGGAATTGAGTCCATTGACGTTAAGAGATATTAAGGAAAAGTGATTGTTACTTCCTGTTATTTTTGTTGTTAGAGGTGGAATTATGTCTGTGTGGCTATCTTCTTTTGGGTTTGTTGAAAGATTCCATTCTTGATTTTTCTAGGGTGTAGTTTCCTCCCTTGTGTTGGTGTTTTCCATCTATTATCCTTTGTAAGGCTGGATTTATGGAAAGATATTGTGTAGATTTGGTTTTGTTATGGAATATCTTTGTTTCTCTGTCTATGGTAATTGAGAGTTCTGCTGGGTATAGTAGCCTGGACTGGCATTCTGTTCTCTTAGGGTCTGTATGACTTCTACCCAGGATCTTCTAGCTTTCATAGTTTCCGGTGAAAAGTCTGATGTAATTCTGATAGGTCTGCCTTTATATGTTACTTGAACTTTTTCTCTTAATGCTTTTAGTATTTTTTTTCTTTGTTTAGTGCATTTGGTGTTTTGATTATTATGTGACAGGAGGAATTTCTCTTCTGGTCCAGTCTATTTGGAGTTCTGTATGCTTCTTGTATGTTCACGGGCATCTCTTTCTTTAGGTTAGGGAAGTTTTCTTCTATAATTTTGTTGAAGATATTTACTGGCCCTTTAAGTTGGGAATCTTCGCTTTCTTCTATACTTATTATCCTTAGGTTTGGTCTTCTCATTGTGTCCTGGATTTCCTGGATGTTTTGGGTTAGGAGCTTTTTGCATTTTGCATTTTCTTTGACTGTTGTGTCAGTGTTTTCTATGGAATCTTTTGCATCTGAGATTCTCTCTTCTATCTCTTGTATTCTGTTGGTGATGCTTGCATCTATGACTCCTGATCTCTTTCCTAGGTTTTCTAACTCCAGGGTTGTCTCCCTTTGTGATTTCTTTATTGTTTCTATTTCCACTTTTAGATCTTGGATGGTTTTGTTCATTTCCTTCACCTGTTTGTGTTTTCCTGTAATTCTTTAAGGGATTTTTTGTGTTTCCTCTTTAAGGGCTTCTAGCTATTTACCTGTGTTCTCCTATATGTCTTTAAGGGAGTCATTTATGTCCTTAAAGTCCTCTATCATCATCATGAGAAGTGATTTTAGATCTGAATCTTGCTTTTCNGGTGTGATGGTGTATCCAGGACTTGCTATGGTGAGAGAATTGGGTTCTGATGATGCCAAGTAACCTTGGTTTCTGTTGTTTATGTTCTTATGCTTGCCTCCCACCATCTGATTATCTCTAGTGCTACCTGCCCTCACTATATCTGACTGGAGCCTGTCCTTCCTGTGATCCTGGTTGTATCTGAGCTCCTCAGCATTCAGCTGTCTCTGTGATCCTGTGATCCTGTGATTCTGTGATCCTGTGATCCTATGGTCCTGAGAACCTGGGTGTGTCAGAGCTCCTGGCAGTTAAGCTGCCTCTGGGACCCTGATTTCCAGTGTGACCAAGCTCCTGGGATCTTGTGGTCCTGGGTGTGTTAGAGTGCCTGGGAGTGGAACTTCCTCTGGGTGTTGTGGGACTGGCTTCAGAGTTCGAGTCCAACGTCTGCTCAGGGCACCAGATCAGACCAGAAGGATGAGAGATTTATTTCTTACACAGCCAATATAACTCACAGTCATTGACAACAGGCCATACGACTGCAGCTATCACTATTCATGTTTAGTATGTAGTTAGCACACCGTGTACATGGCTTTNTAGCTTCAACTGCTGCTGACCCTTGATTGTAACTAATAGATGAAAAAATAGAGTTCTTCAGCGTAAACTCTGTCTCCTGTGGAGCAACATCCTTGGGTTTGCTTGGATGTCAGATCTGTTTACGGTGGTATCTAAACTCTGCTCCAGTCTTCTTGCTCACGAATGAATTCAAATGACTTTTGAACAACCGGTATATCAAAAATGCTACCACAGTAGACCCACAGTCTGGAACTGAATGCCACTTGTAATGGNGGCTGCAAAGAGCCACAGTCCCATCATAAAAGTCTTCGTTGTTTAGTCGGGATGTCACCAAGTGAGTGTCATGGGGGTGAGACAGCTCAGTATATTCTGAACAACTGATATGTGGTTGAGTAAGAAATGCCCCTCCCAGTCTTGAGCATTTCAACCAGGGGTCAATAGTTGGTGTCGCTGTTTGGGGAGGTCTAGGTGGTGCAGCCTCGATGAAGGAAGTATGTTACTGGAGTCAGGGTTTGAGGTAAAAGCCTCGTACCATATCTTAGTTTTCCCGCTCATGGTTGAGATGTAAACTTCCAGTTTCTGCTTGCTGCCGTGCCACGGTGGACTCTTGCAGGAACCATAAGTCCAAAAAAACTTCTATAACTTTCTCTTGGTGTTGATGCGTATCACCACAGAAAAGTAACTGACGTACAGCATTAACTACTTCCAGCGACTTCTACCCTTAGGCAATATTATGAGCAATCCACACAAGATCTGTAAGGGGGTTGCTCCCCCAGAGTCTGTACAGACCACATCCAGACATCACGTTCTCAGTGTGAAGGAGGATTATTACCTGAAAGGGACAAGCAGTGGGGGTGGGGAGTGGGCTGCCTGGATTGGACAGCAGCAGCAGCAGCATGGCTCTGCAAGAGTGGCTTTTAATGAGGAAAGAGGAAGTCTATGCTAAGGTGAATTGATAAATCCTGATTGCACAGATTATACACTGTAACCAAGTCATGATTGCTGAACCTTGATGCTTAGTCTTGCGAATAAGCCAGTGTCCAGATGAGGAAACAGTTTAGCCAGGGAGAGGGAAACGGGATGGGCCAGGTCTGCCTCACCGTATTTACCATGCTCAGGCCTGTCAGCAAGCCCTTCAAAATCTGTGATGACAAGTCACATCAGGGGAGGTCTTTATAACACCACAACACGTACACAGGGCATTCTCTAAAGGTCTCAGTTTGATATAAAACTTAATTCATTGCCAGAAGAGGTGTTGTAAAGAAGAGGGAATTCTTATCAGGTCACACTTCATAGTGTAGACTTCTGATACTCATGTTCTGTCTACCTTGCCATAGTGAGTTGTATCTGTTGTCTCTTTCATAAAATAAGGAAATCGTATTGACATTCTTCTTGTGGGGACTGAGGAGTTTTTTGACTGAAGATGAGCACTCACAGATGAAGAAAAAGATGAACGACCTCTGTTGAATCCACTTCTCTATGTAAACATGTCTGAAGTTAGATCTGGGCCTGGGTCGTTGTTTATGTACAACCTATCATTATCTTTAGAAATAAAAGCCATTTCTTGCCCTTGCATTCAGATGAAATCCTGGTTGGAGCCTGTGCGTGGCTGCCATTTCCCCTCCTACAGCCTGTAACCTTAATGCCATCTGCAAAGTCCCCTTTCCCATGGCAGGTCATTTTCCTGCATGTCTGGAGGTTTCAGAGATCCCACGGGAGGGCATCCTATTGCCACGGAAGCTGCATTTTGACTTTAGTATATGCAAATGAGGAGAGCGGTGAGGCATGGTGCAAAGAAACCTCCGGACCCTGAATTGCTTATTTTTGAAAAATAACCTGAAACAAATATGGCAGATGTAGAAGAGATGAAAATGTCTGTATTTGATGGTTATCAAATGTAGTTATGGGAAGTCAAGTTAGAAATTATTGAAAACGTAGTGAGAGACTATGAAAAGGAAAGTTAACTCCAGAGAAAGTAAGATTAAACTGCCAAACTGACTTCCTAAGAGAGATGCTATCAGGTGAGAAAACCACATAGTGATATATGAAATATATGTTTTTAAATGATCCACTAGGTCAGTCATGGTGGGGAACAGTGCTTGAAAATCAGAGGCAGGAGCCCCTGGGCATGAGCCCCAGGTTAGATAGGGCTACATAAAGAGGCCTGGTCTCAAAAATAAAATTATCCATTGGGAGTCTGTGTCCATTAATCATTACACACTGTGCATGTGTGTCATCACCTATAAAAGATTGTAACATGATAACCCTTAGCTATGGATAAACAGAATGGTAAAAAACATAAAATGGAATCACACAGAGACTTAAAAGGCAGAGGTGAACGTCACTAGAGGATGCTCTATGAACAGAACCTTGAAGAAACACTTTCGAGATGAAAGGAGACGCTCCCGGGTGCTTACTCTCCAGCCAGACTCCCTTTTCAGCTGTGTCTAATTGGTGTCAAAGTCTTCTGCTGAGAGCTCTTGGTTTCCCCACTGAGCGTTTCCAATTCTGGATGCAGATCAGTTGAGTAAATTAAGTCGGTATGTTGGTAAGTGCAAATCATCACCAACGACATAATAATTATGATATATATTACAGATTATTATATATAGTGGATCTAGAAGTACAGCATTAGGGAAGAGGATTTAAAATACGATGTGAATCACTTAACCTCAGTGGGAATCCCCAGGGGAATCATTTGGTAACCCTTTTAAGCCAAAGAGCACAACTTTGCCCCAGGTGGGGCTTTCTAGCATCCAGGAGACACAGCTGTCCTCTGGGCTTCCAGGTCGTTGTGTCTCTGTCCCATTGGCCACCTTCACACAGTGGCTAATCTAAATGGCTAGACCTGAGCCTCCTCTGTGAGGACGGTGCCCTCAATAGTATATTAACAGCTGGAGAGAGATGGTTGTGTAACTGTGCTAAATGGGTTTGCGAAAACTTTGCTCTTTATTAGGAGTTTGAAGTCTAAGGCTTTCCTTTTCTTTGTAGTTAAATCTACAAAGGGGTCACCCGTGCTGCCAAAGTCCAGAAAGGCTTATTGAGAGGTGAGCGCACATCTTTACGCACAAAAGAGCTTAAGCAGAAATGGTAATGTCAGTCCCTGAGATGGGATGGTGTGAGATCTGATGGTGTGAGATCGGATGGGTATACAGTTTCTTTTGAATTTCTCCTGCATTCAGAGACATGCCAAACACCCTAGGAAAATGGGACACATCTGCACAGGGAGCAAATGGAGCAAGGTAATGCCTGCCCCCACCCCTGCCCCCATCGTTTTCTCTGCTGCTTTCCCCAGGGTTCACCATTCTAGCCTTTTCCTGATCGGTCACTTTCCCTGCCCCCTAGCCCTTTTGTCTGCAGTTTGGCTCTGGGTTAGCAGGCTCCTCTCTGGTGTGGAAAGTCTTTTCTGTTACGTAAGAAGTTGGGTTTGCTCCTCAGGGTAATTCCTCTTCTTGTAAAGACAATGCAATATGAGTTGGAGGTGAGGAGAAGAAAACTGGGTAACCCTTCAGCATCTGTGCTGTTTTTAGCACTAGACTCAAATCAGTAAATGCCCCTCCACCCCACCCCCATGGCCTTCTGGAGTAGTTAGCTCCCATTTTCACACCACAACGGTTGAGATGCTGTCTGCAAGTTTAGGGGGGCTAGTAGGAGAATGCCATGCATGTACCAGGGGTATGGTAGATGAGGATACCCGCGGAAGACTTAGCGATTTATAAAGAATTCTAAACACTCAGGCGCAGAAAGTAGCCATACGTTTAATGATCCGTGTGCCTGCTGGTTGTAACCCCGAGTTTGCCACAGCACAGAACAGGGTACAAAGCTTTCCAGTTGGCAGACGTTTGTCCATTGTCTTTGCTACGTCTGTGCTAATGCAAGGCGTGGCTGTGTAAAATCCCCTGTTGGTCCTAAGCAGGCCAGCTCACTGCATGGTGAAGCCACAGGCTGTTCTCCCCAGGCTCATCCACAATGCCCGTCTGCCCATCGACACATCAACTTTTATTTTGAGATAATGAATGCATTTTGAGCAACTTTGGGCCATTTGCCAAGCTAGATGCTTTTGTGTGTCCCCTTCTGAAAATGTTTTTCCCCAGCCAGGTCCTTTCTGGAAAAGAGCCACCTCGACTGTATGTAACTGTGACAAAAGTGGAGCAAAGCCGTGGCTACGTTCTCAGAGTCATTTCCCCTGAACCCTGGGACTCAGAGTCTGAACAATGGAAGCACCTGGCACAGTGAACTCCAGCACCAGGTTAAAAAAAAAGGTGATGCCTTTAGTCCTGCGAATTTCACAAAGCTGAGATGCAGTGCACATGCCCTGAAGGAAGGCGCTTTGGTTCCAGAGGAGCACAATTTCAAAACTGTCCCACTTGAAAACATCCTTGTAAGATTTTGATTCTGGCCTTGATTAATTTTTTTCTTTTTCATCTTTTCTTTTTAATTATTTTTATTTTATGTGCAGTGGCATTCTGCCTGCATGTCTGTCTGGGTGGGGGGTGTTGGATTCCCTGAAACTGGAGTCGCAAATAGGTGTGAGCTGCCACGTAGGGGCTGGGATTTGAACCTGGGTCCTCCGAAGGGTAGCCGGTGCTCCCAAGAAGGTATCTCTGGAGCTAGAGGCTCTGCTCCAGTGACTCAGGCAAGCTAACGGTTTTTTTAAGTGCGCATTTTTAAGTAGTGTGAAACCCTAAGAAAGAGGGCCAGACACTCACGTGTCTGCTAGGCAAAGGAAGGGCTATCACCAATTTCTCTCTTGTGTTCTGAAAGAAACGTCAAAGGCAATGGGGAACCGCAGCAGGGTCCCCGAGTTTATTCTGCTTGGGCTGTCTGCTGATGCCCAGCTCCAGGCTCTGCTCTTTGTGCTCTTCCTGGTGATCTATGTCCTGACCCTCATGGGGAACCTGATGCTGCTGCTGGTGGTCAAGGTCGATCGCCACCTCCACACGCCCATGTACTTCTTCCTGGGACAACTGTCCTTCCTAGACCTCTGCCACTCCTCGGTCACGGTGCCCAAGCTGTTGGAGAACCTCCTGTCTGTGAAGAAGACCATCTCAGTGGAGGGCTGCCTGGCTCAGGTCTTCTTTGTGTTCGCCACTGGAGGCACGGAGTCCTGCCTGCTTGCCGTGATGGCCTATGACCGCTATGTGGCCATCAGCTCTCCTCTGCTCTACGGTCAAGTGATGAGCAGGCAGCTGTGTGCGGGGCTGGTGTGGGGCTCGTGGAGCCTGGCTTTTCTGGATGCCTTCATCAATATCCTTGTCGCTTTGAATTTAGATTTCTGTGAGGCCCAGAATATCCACCACTTCATCTGTGAGCTGCCCTCTCTCTATCCCCTGTCTTGCTCTGATGTGTCTGCGAGCTTCACCACCCTCCTCTGCTCCAGCTTCATCCACTTCTTCGGGAACTTCCTTCTGATACTCTTGTCGTACATTCGCATCCTGCTCACCATTCTGGGGATAAGCTCAGCCTCGGGGAGAAACAAGGCCTTTTCTACCTGTTCCTCCCACCTCACGGCGGTGAGCTTCTTTTACGGCTCAGGGTTACTCCGCTACCTCATGCCAAATTCCGGGTCGACTCAAGAGCTGATCTTCTCTCTGCAGTACAGNGTCATCACGCCCATGCTGAACCCCCTCATCTACAGCCTGAAGAACAAGGAGGTGAAGGCCGCTGTGAGAAGAACGGTCAGAAAATATTTGCAGTGTTTCAAATAGAAACGGAATCGTGGGCAGCTGGGTAGCACTCCGCTGAACCCTGCTGATGCTGGTGTTCCCCTGGGAGCCGTGTCTCTGTGAGCCCTTTCCTCTTTCCTTAAAGGGAGAGAGTTACTTTCTCAGGATAGTTATCAGTTTGGTCAGACTCAGAGGATAAGATAAACTCATAGTCTGACACTTGCTCTTATAAAGTACTGTATTTAGTCCCTATACACAGTCTGGTGGACGCTGGTATTTTCTACTCAGTCTGTATTCTTCCATAAACGAAACTCGCTCAGTGTGGCTTCAGAAAGACCACTCATCTTGGTGTCTCAACGTCCTTTCTCGGCCCTGGCTGGTGTTCACCCCTTTGGTCTGGTAGGTAATAGAGAACTTAGCCCAGAGCCAGTGCTAGATCACTGATGCGCTGAGGAATTTGGACCTTGAGGAGAGATTCTAAGATGCAATGGCATGTCTTCATCACTCCATGCTCACGTGTGTCATGTACAGCGTTAAGCCATTTACATTCGTCATTCCACGTAAGCCGTCACAGCAAATGCGTTGAGTACATCTTTCGGTTGTCTCTACTCTAAAGAAGGGAAAGCTGTCTCAGAGAGGTGAGTGATGGGCTTTGAGCCTAGCAGACTTACTACCTGTTTCGTTGCCATACTGATAAAGGGCCCTCCGTGAATGAATCGTGCTTTTTAATGCTCAGCACTGTTTTCCACTATTTTAAGTCAGGGAAAGATTTTGTCATTTTCAACACAAAGAACCCAAGAGACATTGATACCACAACAGGCACACATGTAGACATCCGAGGGCAGCTGGGACATCTGGAGTTGCTTATTGGACCCAGCCACGTCCCTAGAGACTACAGTGACATGCCCACTTTAGACTTTTAGCCCAGTGGTCAAACAATCTTATCTGTGAGGAGCCTGGTGATGAGAAATGATTCCCAGATTATTCATGTTGCTAGACAAACAGCTCTGCCACGCAGTTCAGCCCTTCCAATGTCGAGGTGACTCCCATGAAACTGCCAACAGCCTAGAGAGTGACTAGTGACCATGCCACTCACCTGGACGAAAAGGACAGAATTTCTATAAAGATGTCTTAGGCTGTGAAAGGTGATTGCAGCATTAATGATAAGGGTTCTGAGAGGTGTAGTGATGAAATTATTGTGCTAAAAATGACTTTTTTCTCAGAGTGCCTTTGATGTTGTTTTGACTTGTATACAAGCTGTCACTTGTCACCCTCCCCCTTCCTTTCATGTTGTGTCCCTCAGCAGCAAAGAGCATAAATTACAACAGGGCAAAAGAAAACAACACACAGAGCAAGGGGATGAGGGGGAGGAAAGGGGAAGGGGAAGGGAAGAGGGAGGGGGATTCAAGAGGGGCAGGAGGGAGGAGGGGAGAAGTGGCATAGACACAGTACACTGAGATGAAACTCAAAAGAGGCTTCACCCTGTTTATTGCCCAATAAATGTACTTAAGCGTGGGAGTTATGAGTTGAGAAGCTGAGAATACATTTGCAGTGAGTTCTTGTCACGTGTGTCCCTCCCAAGTCATAACTACACAAATATGTCTGCCCACCAGTGTCAGTCACTTCCTGGTCAACCTCAGCTCAGCAGCCATGCCGGGTGGGTCCCCGGGGCTGATCTGCACTCGCTCTTGCTGAAGAGCACACGTGGGCTTTTGTTAGCTGTGTTACTCTGTACGTACCTTCTACCTTCTGTCACTGTGGTAAAGTGTCAAGCGCAATTACCGCTTGATGATTTCCAGGATACAGGGTGTTGTGGTATTCTGCACATTGTTTTTATATCTGTTATTGAACCGTTTTATATCTGTTATTGAACCATATTCATGTCCTGTTCATAGATACTCTTGAATTTTTAAATTNCATTTAATTATTTCACTTGAAGGGTGAGGATTTTTATATAATTTTATATGTCGTATTTTAAGGTTAATTTAGTGGTTAGGACCTTGAGAATTGTTTCCTTGTACCTGAGACAGGTCAGCAAGCTGCTCATGTTTCAGCGCTGTGGACGATGGTTTTGCTTTGTTTTTGGATGAACACCTTATCAGGAGAGTCCTGTTCTAATCATAGTTTGCTAAGAACTGGGAGGAGATTTTATCAAATGTTCTCCTGCTTCTGTTGAGACCAAGGATTATTTGTCTGTTTTCCTGCTGTGTAGCAACCTTCACAGAGGAGATATTGAAGGACCACGTGTTCAATAAAAGTAAACTCACTGAAATGATCATATGAGGTTTTATTTTTTTTTTTACTTATGAGCAATAAATTGCACAGTATGTGTTCCGTTGTATGGTTGTTGCATTTACCCCAATCAGAGCACTAAAAGCTTAATTTATATTTTCCCTGTTAATTTTTTTTCAATTAGCACACATAGTAACATGTATTGTCACCATTCTTCAACATAACTTGTTCTACTTCGTCCCCTGCCCCCATTATTCTCCTCATCCCTTGCTTCCGGGCTCTTTCCCCTCCTCCCCAATAGCTTCCCTTCTGATTTCTCATTTTAAAAGAAATGCTTACATGTATTGACTTTTAAAATTTGTGTGTGCATGCACAGAGATCAGAGGACCACTTGTGAGAGTTGGTTCCCTCCTTCCCGGGACCAGACTCAGGAGGACCTGCTTGCCAGCTGAGCCTTCGCTGGCCCAATCATCCCGTGTGTTTCACGTTCTAGTGTAAGCACCTGCGTTTCCACCTGATCCGACCTCGAGGATCTAAACTCGGCAGTTGGAGGGTCCACACCAAGGCTGCGGCTGCGGCTATTTTGGTGAGAGCGGTCAGACTTTTTATACCTTCATCAGAAGCAGACTACAGTGGCAATTGCCAGGATGCTCAAGGATGCAGAAGATTAATATCCAAGACTGCTGGCCCTATCAGGCGTCCATGCTTCCTTGACCAAATATCACAATTAGTAATTTTTAAATCATGCATTTCCCATGAGGATGAAAGAAATTAAAAACATATATAGAGCTGGACATAATATATCCCTATAATGTCAGCTTGGGGAGACTGAGGCAGGTCTAAGTCAGCATGGAACATGTGGGAAGAGCCTGTCTTCAAAAGAAAAAAAGATAGGAAAGGAGGGAGGGGAGGACAGATGGAGGGGAGGAGGGAGGGAGGGGAGGAGGGAAGGAGGGAGGAGAGGAGGAAAGGGAAAGGGAGGGAGGGGGAGGGAGGGGAGGAGGGAAGGGAGGAGGGAGGGAGGGAGGCCCGAATGCTTCACTGTCTGAAGGTCTCTTGTGAAGTGGAAGGCCATTGTGCCCANGAGCAATGGACTCTAACCTGAAAACCTATGATGCACACCTCACCTCACATGGCAGCCAGGCTGGCCAACTTCACAATTTCCTGAATCCCATGAAGCCTATCACCCCCATCTTTCACATTCTCCTCCTCCTCCTCCTCCTCCTCCTCCTCCTCCTTCTTCTTTGATTTCTTCTCCCATTTTCAAAGTCCTGTTTCTAGTGTCTTGTTCTACACATCCACACCCACCTGACAACCACCCACAGCTTCCATTCCGGTTGTGTGTATGAGACGACAGCAGTTTCCTGGCGGTTTTGTTACTGGTCTACAGAAAGGCGACTGGATTTGTGTGGTGATTTTTATGTCCTGCTACTTTCTTAAAAATGTTTATCTGAGATTTTTGGTGAACTAATCCAAACGGGAGTCTGGTTTATTTCACTCACCACAACCGTTCTAGTTCTGCCTTCCCACAGAGGCAATGGTGCTGTTTCATTACAGATGAAGAAACGTCCTCTGTGCCAGTGCACACTCCTTATCCACGATCCATTGATGGATGTCTACACTGGCTCTTTTCTTAGCTGCTGTGACCAGAACAGCAATATACACAGATGTGGAAATATCTCTGTGATAGGATGCGGAACCTTTGGCTGAATATCAGGAATGGTATAGCTGGGTCATATAGCAATTCCACTTTTAATGTTTTGAGAAACCTCTGCACTGACATCCATAATGGCTGCATGAGTAACATCCCATCAGCAGTGCCCAAGGCTCTCTTCACCCACATCTGTGTCGGCCTTTGTTGCTTATGGTTTTTAGAAGATTCATTTTCTTGTGTGTGTGTGTGTGTGTGTATGTATGTGTATGTGTGTGTATGTGTGACTATGTGTGTGTGCATGTGTGTGTATGTATGTGTGGGTATGTGTGTGTGCATCTGTGTGTATGTATGTGTGTGTCTGTGTGTATGCATATGTCTATATGTGTGTATGCATGTGTGTATGTAGGTGTGTGTCTGTGTGTGTATGTATATATGTGTGTGTGTATGTGTGTGTTTTGTCTATGGATCAGGGCATCAGATACTCTGGTGCCAGACTTACAGATGTTAGTGGGTGACCTGATGTGGATGCTGGGAACTGAGTTTGGGCCTTCCGCAAGAACAGCAAACACTCTGGTTCACCAACATTTATTTTCTTGATGACCCACTCTGACTGGAGTGAGAAAGCATCTCACTGGAGTTTTCATTTGAATTTCCCTGATGGCTGAGTAGTTTAGATACTGTTTCAAATATTGATTGGTTGTCCACATTTCTTCTTTGAGAACTATTTACCACACTTATTGATTAGAATATTTTTCTAGTGTTTATTTTTTGTACTTCTTTATAAATTCTAGATGTTTATCTACTGCCTAACACAGCACTGCTGAGGTTAAAGGTGAATGCCACCACACCTGGTTCATGTAGTATATTTTAAACATATTTTCATCCCTTAACTCCTCCAAGATTCTTCTCTATCCTTATCCACCCAATGTTTTTTCTCTCTCCTAGAAGAAAAAAGAAGAAGGAGGAGGAGGGGGAGGGGGAGGGGGGAGGAGGAGGAGGAGGAGGAGGAGGAGAAGAAGAAGAAGAAGAAGAAGAAGAAGAAGAAGAAGAAGAAGAAGAAGAAGAAGAAGAAGAAGAAGAACTAAAGGGAGGAAGGGAGAGAGAGAGAGAGAGAGAGAGAGAGAGAGAGAGAGAGAGAGAGAGAGAGGAAGCCATAAAGCAGAGAGTTTGATTCGTGTTGGCCAACTACTCCTGAGCGCAGACCCTGCCTCAGATCATGGTTGATATACCCCATGTCTTTCCACTAAAAGAAATGGATTTTCGCTCTTCTAGAAGCTACCATTTGGGACTAGCTTGTTGACTAGGATGGGACTTTATGCTCACTTCCTCTCCCCAGTGCTGGGATTTTGTCTGGCTTGAGATTGATCAGCTGTTACACATGTGCTGACAGTATCTGTGAGTTTATATGTACATATGCCCTGTTGTATCTGTGAGTTTATATGTACATATGCCCTGTTGTATCGGGAAAATGCATTGTGCTAGTTAAATTTTACATCAACCTGACCTAGCCTAGGGTCATCTGAGCAGAGTGAACCTCATTTGAGAAAACAACCCTCCCCAAAAGCTTGCAGGATATTTTCTTGATTGATGATTGGTGTGGAAGTCCCCAGCTCACTGTGGGTGATGCTGTCTTTGGGCAGGTGGCCTTGAGATGTATAAAAAAGCAGGATGAAGCTAGGCGATAATGGTGCACACCTTTAATCCCAGCAGTTGGGAGGCAGAGGTAGGCCTCTGTGAGCTCAAGACCAGTCTGGCTTACAGAGTAAGTTCTAAGACAGTCAGGACTACATAAAGAAACCCTGCCTGGAAAAAAACCACCACTACCACTACCATCACCACCATCACCACCATCTCCACCATCACCAAAATAAATAAATAAATAAATAAATAAAAAAGACAAACCAACCCAACCAAGCAGGCCATGAAGAGTAAGCTAATAAGCAGAATTCTTTTATGGCTTTTGCTTCAGTTTCTAGCTCCAGGTTCCAGTCCTGAGTTTCCTCAGTGTTGGAATATAACCTAATAGTTTTAAATTGGAGTAAACTCTTTGTTCTCTGAGTTGCTTTTGGTCATGGCATTTTATCAGAGTAATAGAAAGCTAGCCAAGACATGCTGTTTTCTTAAAATTACCACCACCACTGACTCTTAGATTGGTGATCCTTGAAGGGAAGTGCTTGAAAAACATCCCATTTAGTACTGAGCAATCAATCAAAGTCTCTCTCTCTCTCTCTCTCTCTCTCTCTCTCTCTCTCTCTCTCTCTCTCTCTCTCTCTCTCTCTCTCTGTCTTTCTGTCTCTATCTCTCTGTCTCTCTGTCTCTCTCTTTGAACATTTCCTAGTTGCGTGTGTCTGGGTTAATTATCATCTACTACAAGAAGAAGCCTCTCTTCTGAGGGTTGAATGATATACTATACTAATGTCTACAGCTATATTAATATGTCATACGAGTCACTTTATTGTTATGTTCATCTAGCAGAGAAAATATTAGTAGGTTTTCCTGAAGGAACACTGAACTATCTAGCTCTATATAGTTCTAACTATCTAGTTCTTGGCCTCATCAACAATGTTAGATATGAGTTCCATCTCGTGGAGTGAGCCCTTAATCCAATTTTTAAAAAGTGGTTGGTTATTCCCTTAATACTCAAGCCACTATTGTACTAGTGGGCACACCTTGTAGGCAGGTTGTTGTTATAGCTTGCAGGGTTTATAGCTGGGTGGTATTGATGGTTGTTTTCTCCTCAAAGTGATCTGTATAGCACCTGTACGTCCATGAGCAGTTAGCTAGGCTTTCCATTCTAGGCATGGTCTCCATCTTCTTGACTAGGTTTTACATTTAAGTAGAAAGCTGTTGGTTAGCACCAATGTATGCATGTTGAGGTTCATAGGTGTCTGTCAGTTACCTCTCTCCTTGGAAAGCTTGTATAAAGCCTTCTGGAATCGTGAACGTTTGCCCTCAGGGTGGTGGCATTCAGACCAGTTCCAGCTCAGGAGCGTCTGGTCCCTGTTTCTGAAATGCATGGTGCCTTCAGCCTTTCACCACCAGGCGCGCGGGGGGGGGGGGGGGGGTAACCAAGGGCAACATCAATGGACTGTATATTTTAAGAGTCTCTTGGACATGCCTGGACAACAACTCAAAAGATGGCTTCTCAGGGCAGATATTGGGGCTTTGTTAGGTGGTCTTTGGCTCTTGGAGGGAGAACTATCAGCCCAGATGAGAGTCATTATAATTTCTTTCTCTTATTGCCTAGTTCAAACTTCAGTTTATTAAAAACCAATGGAAATAGTAGGTACTTTATCTCATCCTAGATTTTAGAGAAAATTCTTTTAATTTCCTCCATTTAGTATAACATTGAGTATTCGCTTGTTAGACATAGTATTTATTATGTTGGGACATACTCCTTCTATTTAGTTTCTTTAAGACAGCATGAAGGGATGTTGAGCCTTTTCAAAGACCTCTTTGGTGTCTATGTATATGACATAATTTGTGTATTTATTCATTTGTATATATTGAACCAAATTGGCATCCTTGGGATGCTGCCACTCGGTTATGATGCATGATCTTTTAAATTTCTTCTTGAATTTGATTTAAAGATTTTTATTTATTGAGAACTTTGTTACCTATGTTCATTGGGGAATTGGTAAATTATTTTCTTTTTGTTGTTTCTTTATTTAGTTTTTGCACTCACCGGGGTTGTACTGGTATTATAGAATGAATTTAGAAGTGTTTCTTTTTTAAAAATTATTAATTAATTATTTTATTTATTTGTATCCCAAATGTTGCTCCCATTCCAAGTCCCCCCTCACCAAGTTGTTCCCCCCTCTCCTCTCCCCTTTGCTTTTGAGAGGGGGCCCCTCCTGCATCCCCTCTCCCTGGGGCATCAAGTCTCCACAGGATTAGGTACATCCTTTCCCACTGAGGCCAGACAAGGCAGCCCTCTGCTACACATGTGCCAGGGCCTCAGACCAGCCTATGTATGCTCTTTGTTGGTGGTTTAGTCTCTGAGAGCTCCCAGGGGCTCAGGTTAGCTGACACTGTTGGTCTTCCTATGGGATCACCATCCTCTTCAGTTCCTTCAACCTATCCCCTAACCCTTCTACAGAGGTCCCTGATGTCAGTCCAACGTTTGGTTGTGAATGTCTGCATCTGTCTCTGTAGGCTGCTGGCAGAACTTCTCAGAGAACAGCCATGCTAGGCTCCTGTCTGCAAGCACAATGTATCACCAGTAAGAGGGTCAGGGATTGGCGCCTGCCAATGGGATGGATCCCAAGTTGGGCCAGTCATAATGGTTCAGCCTCTAAGATCAACAATTGAAAAATGGGATCTCTTAAAACTGAAAAGCTTCTGTAAGACAAAGGATACTATCAATAAGAAAAAACAGCAGCCTACAGATTGGGAAAAGATCTTCACTAACCCTACATCTGATAGAGGGCCAATATCCAAAATATATAAAGAACTCAAGAAGTTATACTCCAAAAAACCAAATAACCTATTTTTTTTTAAATGGGGTATAGGGCTAAACAGAATTCTCCACTGAGGATACTCAAATGGCTGAGAAGCACTTAAAGAAATGTGTTCAACATTCTTAGTCATCAGGGAAATGCAAATCAAAATGACCCTGAGATTTCACCTTACATCAATCAGAATGACTAAGATCAAAAACTCAAGTGACAGCACATGCTGGTGAGGATGTGGAGAAAGAGAACACTCCTCCATTGTTGGTGGGATTGCAAACTGGCACAGCCACTCTGTAAATCAATCTGGTGGTTCCTCAGAAAATTGGAAATAGTTCCACTTCGAGATCCAGCTATATTGCTCCTGGGCATATACCCAAAAGATGATCTACAATACCACAGGGACACAAGCTCTACTATGTTCATGGCAGCCTTATTTGTGTTGTTTTCTTTCTTTTTTTCTCTTTTTCTCTTTTGTAGTAGAATTTGAAAAGTGTTGATGTTAGACTTTCCTTAAAGATTATGTAGAATCAGGCAGTGACTCTGTCTTATTGGTCATTACAGAGCTATTTAAGTTGCTTATAGCATCTTTATATAATTCTGGTAGGTTACCTGTGTTTAGATTTTTTCCATTCCTTCTATATTTTCCAGCTATTTGAAATATAAATTTTTAAAATGATTCTCCAGACATTACTGGCATCTGTTGTAAACTATTAAAAGCTTAAGCAAATTCTATCAATGTTTAACTTAGAAGTTACTTATTTATGCTTATAATTAAGCTAGTATACATCTTCATCTGATTTTCTTTTAAATGGGCTGCTGAAATTGTAATTCATCAAACACACATTCTGCACCTATGAATTCTTTGTCCATCCTAATCAAGAGATGTCACCATGACATTATGGTTACCAATTGCCAATGTATCTTCATCATCATTGTCAGTAGGTAGAACAAAAACTTGATTTTTATTTACAGTGTAGCAGAGAAGGAAAGGAAGCAAGTATTGTAGAAGGAGCCAGCACATTCCATGTTGTTTTGGTTCCATGTGAGATCTACTGCCATTCCCTCATGTGTGGAAGCTAGGGGTATATGAAATAGAGCAGGAAAGAAAGTTTTGTTGGTTGTAATCAGTGTATGCTGCATGTATATGTGGGAATATATTACTGAACTCATTAATTATTAAAGTTAATGCATCTTAACAAAAACCTATTGTCTTAAAAAAAGGAATTGTAATTTACACAATACAAAGTTCTCCCCTTCAAAACAACAAATCAATGGTCTCTAGAATATTCATAAAGCTGCATAACCATCCCTATGAGTTAGTCTGTGGTTTTCATGAACCCTAAAGAAGCCCCACACATATTGTCTTTATACACATGATTTTAAAATTCATTTTAAATTAAAATATAAAATGCTAGGTATTACATGCAACCTGGCGTTCAGCAGTATTTATACATTGGGGAATTGTTAAATCTAATTAATTAACATATGCATGACTTCGAATATAACTATCATTTTGTGGCAAGAAAGGGACCAGTCTCCCATTTTAATTTTCATTTTCTTTGCTTTTAAAAATAACAGTGCATCACCAGTCATTGTTCTCTAGAGGAACAAAACTGATAGAATGAACATGTATATAATGAAACATTATATACATATATATATATACACAGTCTACAGACTGTGGTCCAGCTCATCCCGCTATGGCTGTCTACCAACAGAAAGCCCAACAACCCAGTAGCTGTTCAGTCCTCAAGACTGAATGTCTCAGCTGGTTTTCAACGTGTTTTTGTTGTGAATGATAAAAACAGTTCAAGATTTAACCAGAATTCAATAAAGACAGAAACATTGAAGAAAACACAAGCTGAAAAGGATGTGTCATTGAAAATTCATGTCCCAGCTGGAAAGCTCAGTGGAAAGTCTAGAGAGTAGAATGAACCAAGAAGAAGGTAGAACGTCAGGACTCAGAGGTAGAGCAGGGATCTAGAGAAATAAGCAAGAATATGGAAAACCCCTTTAAAGCACGGGAAAGGAGCGTGCAGGAAAGACAGGACTCCATCAAAGAACCAAATCTAATCACAGACATCTGTGAGAAGAATCCCTGCTCGATGGCACAAGGTAGATCTTCAACAAGACCATAGAGGAAAACTTCTCCAAACAAAAGAAAGACATTCCCAAAGAAATGCAAGAGGCACACAGAACACCAAATAGGAAAGACCAGGAAGAAAAATCCCAGAGGGTATCACAATTAAAACACAAAACACACAGAACAAAGAAAGAGTTTTGAAAGCCACAAGAGGAAAAACCTTGCCAGACAGCTGGGAGAGAGGTGGCACAGCAGATCAGCACACTTGTTCTTACAAAGGACTGGGGCTTGACTCTTAGCATCCATGTGGTGGCTCACAGACATCCATAACTCTAGTTCTAGGGGACCGAATGCCCACTTCTGACTTGTGTGGGCACCAGGCATACACGTGGTACACACATACGTGGAGGCAAGGCTCTCACAGGTAGAGATGAGTCCGGGGAACAGAGTCACGAGAAAAGGAAGCATTCAGATCAACAAGTCACAGTTCTAAAGCAACACCAAAGAAATGCTTAATCAGAGAACTTCATAACAAGTTGACATCATAAGTTACTATAAAAGAGTCGTATAGGTGTATGTTAAGATAGTTAAAAGGATTGTATAGTGCATAACTTCCATTATACAAAATGAATGGTTATTAAAGAAATCAAGAAATAAAATAAGAAAAAAAACCATAAAATGTTCATGTATTTTGAAAACAATTATCATGGCTGTTGAAATAAACATATGAATATATGACATAAACTCCAGACCATATTTATTGTTGGAATACATTGTGTTGCTGAAGAGGAAGATCTTACTGAAAAGTCACTGCATTATAAAGCATGTCAAGACAGAGTGATTAAATAAGTAAGTGGGTTGTCACTTCTTCTTCTTCTTCTTCTTCTTCTTCTTCTTCTTCTTCTTCTTCTTCTTCTTCTTCTAGATTTATTTATTTTATTATAAGTAAGTACGCTGCAGTTGTCTTCAGACACTCCAGAAGAGGGCATCAGATCTCATTACGGGTGGTTGTGAGCCACCACGTGGTTGCTGGGATTTGAATTCAAGACCTTTGGAGGAGAAGTCAGTGCTCTTAACCACTGAGCCTCCTCTCCAGCCCCAGCTTCTTAAGAAATAATTCTAACAATATTTTCATAATTCAATAAAGGTATAACTTCTCCAGTATATCAAATAAATAGCAGAGTTTGTTTTAGACATGAAGAAATCATAAATGAACAGCAAAGAGGAATATAATAGCAACCCAGAAGTGCTGGAAAAATGTGTGCTGGCTGGTTTTGTGTCAACTGGACACAAGCTGAAGTTATCACAGAGAGAGGAGCCTCCCTTGAGGAAATGCCACCTTGAGATCCAGCTGTAAGGCATTTTCTCAATTAGTGATCAAGAGAGGCAGGCTCATGGGTGGTGCTATACCTGGGCTTGTGTTCTATAAGAAAGCGAGTTGCAAAACCCAGGGAAAGCAAGCCAGTAAAGAACATCCCTCCATGGCTTCTGCATCTACTCCTGCCTCCAGGTTCCTGCCCTGTGTGAGTTCCTGTCCTGGCTTCCCTTGGTGATGAACAGCAACATGGAAGTGTAAGCTGAAGAAACCCTTTCCTCCTGTCTTAGGGTTTTACTGCTGTGAACAGACACTGGGCCGGAGGGAAGTCTCTTTTTTTTTTTTTTTTTTTTGGTTCTCCAAGACAGGGTTTCTCTGTATAGCCCTAGGCTGTCCTGGAACTCACTTTGTAGACCAGGCTGGCTTTGGACTCAGAAATCCACCTGAGGCAAGTCTTATAAAGGACAACATTTAATTGGGCTGGCTTACAGGTTCAGAGGTTTAGTCCAGTTTCATCAAGGTGGGACCATGGCAGCATCCAGGCAGGCATGGTGCTGGAGATGGAGCTGAAAGTTCTACATCTTCATCTGAAGGCTGCTAGCAGAATACTAGCTTCCAGGCAAATGGGATGAGGGTCTTAAAGCTCACACCCACAGTGACACACCTATTCCAACAAGGCCACACCTTCTAATACTGCCACTCCCTGACCCACACATATACAAACCATCACATCTCTTGCTTCTTGGTCATGATATTTTGTAAAGGTATACAAACCCTGACTGAGACAAATTGGTACCAGCATAGTGGGGGTATTCCTGTGACAACCTGACCATGTTTGAGGGAGGACCGTGGAAGGACTTTGGATCTTTGAGCTAGAAGAGCCATTGGGATGTAAAGAGCTTTGTGGGGAGCCGGGTGTGGTGGCACATGCCTTTAATCCCAGCACTCAGGAGGCAGAGGTAGGCGGATTTCTNNGTTCGAGGCCAGCTTGGTCTACAAAGTGAGTTACAGGACAGCCAGGCCTTTACAGAGAAATCCTGTCTCAAAAAACAAAACAAAACAAAACAAAAAACAAACAAACAAAACAAAAAACAACAACAACAAAAAACAAAGCTCTGTGGGATGTTCTATAGGAGCTTGGAAGATAATGTTGAGACCAGTGCAAACGATGGAGGCCTGGCTTGTGAAATTTCAGAGGGAAGATTAAAGACTCTTATCAGGGCCATTGCTGTTTTATTGTGAAGATTCTGTGGCTTTGGTTAGCTGGGGCTGAAGAATGAGCTGTGATTAACAAGATACCAGAAATACTCAAGCAAAACCTTGTATGGAAAGACCATATTTCTCACCTCTGCGTTAGAAGCTGGTTAGACACTTAGCAAGCTAAGCAAGGAAGACAACCCAGGTTGAAATGCAAATAACTAACCTAAAATCTAGATAAAGACAGCACCAGGGATGGATTAACTAAGACTGATGCCATCCAAAGCCATTTACACTGACCGGGAAAATAAGTGCATTAAAAAATAATTAATTCCTAATTAAGGCTGAATGTAGAGGGATGAGAGATGTAATGCCCTTGGGGCTGCAGACTGGGGAGCGTGTACCCTGTTGCCAGCTTGTTTTTTCCTCTGAGAAATGGGAAGGAACCAAGGCTGAGGAGACCTCCCTGCAGACACGGTTCTCATAAGAATGGAGGAAGCAAGAGGACAAGGGAAGGGGATCTTTACATTGCTGCAACAAACAGCTGAAAAGCGACACTCATAAAATTATCTTCAGGAGAAGAGCTCAGACTCTCTCGGCAAACAGAACATGAGGAAGCCTGTCCCTGAAAGACCAGCCCCACCAAAAGAGTAAACTGAAGTTTCCTAGTTAGATGGAATATGATGTAGGCTTGAAGCTTGGATGTGCATGAATAAATGAAGAAGGCAAAGATGAAGAAATTAAAGGTAAAAGAAACCTTTGGACGCTCTGTACCTCAAAGTCTGATGAAAGGAAATTGTTATGAATGAGTATTTATGTATAAAGGTGACATATGACAGAGGTACACGCGAGGACAAGGAGGGAGAACTGCACATATTTAGGAAAACAAGAGTTAAAGGATTTTATATCACGTGAATGAAATACTTATCAAAATGAAGTCAGATTATTACTTTTTTGAAGTCAGATTATTTTAAAATGCACATGGCAGCTCTCCAGACAAGTACTAAACACAGAGTAAAGCCACTATGATCAAACTGATCTAGAAGGAATAGCTGTGATGGCTCTTCCTGATTGTTGGCTTGACCACACCTGGAATGACCTACAATCCTGAAATGTAGGGCACAGCACCTGTCATCTATAGGCACTTGAGGCATAGTGGACATGAAAAGCTTAGGCCCAGGCAAGGTAGTACACGCCTTTAGTCCCAGGAGACAGAGGCAAGAAGATCTCTGAGTTCAAGGTCAGCCTGGGACAAAGCAAGTTCCAGATCCAGGTGTGGTGGCACACATCTTTAATCTGAGCCACATGTTCTGCTGGAGGCCTACTTAAGGACATTGGAAGAAGGAAGACTCACTCTTCTTTACCTGCTTGCACGTACTTGCCAGCACATCTGTTGGAAACCACTTCAGAATTCCAGCTTATTCAGAAGTCAGCTGAAACACCCAGCCTCATGGGACTGAGCAACTCCTAGATCCTTGGACTTCCCATTCACAGCTGCCCATCGTTGGGTTAGTTGGACTGCAGACTGTAAGTCATTACAATAAATTCCCTTAATATATAGAGACATTCATAAGTTCTGTGACTCTAGAGAACCCCAACTAATAAAGAGAATATTCTGACTTGGGTGACGTAGAGTCTCAGTGTGGTTGTAATTCATATTTATCTGATGACCCGTGAGACTGGACATTTTTATATGTTAATTGGCCATTCGTATCTCAGTTTGATTATTTCATTGGCCTATATATTGATTGGCTTGTTTAGTTTATTATTGTTGAGTTTTTTTCGAGTCCTTTGTATACTCTGGATCTGTTGGGTAAGTGGCTGGCAAAGACTTTCTTCTGTGGTGTAGGCGGTCTCTTCATGCGGTGGTCTCTTCACACGGCTGTTTTTTCACTGAGCAGAAGCGTGTTAATGTTAGCATTATTTCTTTAGGCACTAGAGACCAATTCAGAAAGTCCCTGCATATGTCTACATCTTAGTGTGTTCCTGACCTTTTAGATTTACTTGGGTAATATTCCAGATGGACTGTATTAGACGCCTTTCTGGTTGCCAAACACCAGACAACAGCAACTTAAGGAAAGAAAGGTTTGTTTGGGCTCAAAGTTGGAGGATGTCATCATGACCAGAAGGGATAGCAGTGGACAGATAGGACTGACGGTTTCATTGTGTCTACAGCCATGGAGCAGAAAGATGAACACAACTCTCCTCCCCTCTCCTCCCCTCCCTTCCTCTCTCCTCAATTCCCACCCCTCCCTTCTCCTCTCCTCAACTCTTCCCTTTCCTCCCTTCCCCTCCTTTCTTTCTCCTCCCTCCTCTCTCTCCTTCCCTCCCTCTCCTTTTATTCATTCTGTGAACTTGGCCTATGCGATGGCTCCACCCAGATTCAGGTTGCATCTCTCCACAGATAACCTTCGGAAACACCACCACGTAAGAGCCCCAAAATTATGTCACTTGACTATGAGTCTAAATCTAATCAAGATACATGGAAAATTAAACTTTACACATTCAAAAAGAAATGAGACCTGTGCTGGATAGTTTTATGTCAACTTGGCACAAACTAAAATCATCTGAGAGGAGGGAACCTCCATTAAGAAACTGCCTCCGTAATGTCAGGTAGCATGCAATCCTGCAAGGCATTTTCTTAATTAGTGATTGATGGGGGAGGGTCTGTCTTAGTCATTCTTCTATTGTTGTGAAGAGACACCATGACCAGGGCAACTCTTATAAAGTAAAACATTTCATTGGCGCTGGCTTACAGGTTCAGAGGTTTAGTCCATTATCATCATGGCAAGAATCGTGGTGGCCTGCAGGCAGACATGGTGCTGGAGAAGGAGCTGAGAGTTCTACATCATAATCCACAGGCAGCAGAAAGAGACTGTGTGCCACATTGGGTATAGCTTGAACCTAGAAGACCTCAAACTTGCCCCCATACTTCCTCCAACAAGGCCACACATACATACTCCAACAAGGCTATACTTCATAATAGCACCACCTGCTATGGACCTAAGCATTCAAACTTGCAAGTCTATGGGGGCCATACCTATTCAAACCACTGTAAGCCAGGATAGAAGCCTCCAGCAACAGCCAGGCCAAATCCCAAATGCTTTGCTATCTCAAAATGTCCTCTGTTAGATTACTTATCCTGTTACTTTTGAATCAGTGTGATGGTCTGCATATTCTTAGACCAGGGAGTGGCACTATTAGGAAGTGTAGCCTTGTTGGATTAGGTGTGTCATGGTGAGTGTAAGCTTTAATACCCATGTCCTAGCTTCCTGGAAGCCAGTATTCCGCTAGTAGCCTTCAGCTCCTCCTGCACCATGCCTGCTAGATGCTGCCATGCGCCCACCTTGATGATAATGGACTGAACATCTGAATCTGTAAGCCAGGCCCAATTATATGTTGCCCTTTATAAGACATGCCTTGGTCATGGTGTCTATAAAACCCAAACTAAGATAATCACCCTCACTCAAAATTATAGGACATGGGGAAAATGTAGACAAAGTCTTTTCTAAATGTAACACAAATGTTTTTAAATCCAATTCCCAAAGGACTCTCTGTCCCCATAGAAACCTCATGAGTTCTACTGCCTTTGATTGGATTACTATTAGAGTTCTGCTATTCTAAACTCCCACCAGGATGCAGCAACAACCCTGCCCATTTGACACTCACTTTTTGTCTTCTTACTTTTGCCTGTCAGAGAGACTTAAAGGAGTAAATACTGTTACTCAAAGTTTTAGCGGGTCCATGCTGGTGGTAAAGCATGACAGAACATCTCAGGTATGGTGTGAGGGGCACACAAATACAATAGGGTTTACAGGTTAGCCTCTAGAGAATTCACATTGTCGGGTTATAGAAGACAGAGAGGGAGAGGAAGGAAGACAATGCCTACTAAAGAAAAGAACAGTTTAAACCTTCCAAAGAGGGTGTACCAGATGTGGACATTCAAGCACATGAAGCTCAAGTGCTCAAGAAGCTTAAGCCTAAAGTAGATTTCACGAATATTCATTATACTCAACCTTTTAAAATCCAAACACTGCAATAATATCAAGGGAAACTTATTAAAGTCCATCGTATACAAAGGAACTTCCAGACGGAGATCAGCAGACCAGCTGCAGGACAGCTGATGTACTGAGAGTGGAATGGAACATTCAGCATTCCTGGGGTGAGGAGAACCTATCAAGTAAAGCTGTTATACCCAGAAAGCCCGTCCCTGGGACACAAAGAAGAGATAAAATCCTATCTAGAAAACAAAAGTTGAGGGTCTTCATCACCACCAGACTGGCCTTCCAGGACACTTTTCAGCTGAAAATTAAACAACATCCATCTATGAACACATGAACTCACTGGCAAAAATAATGAGCAGTAGAGTTAGGTCATCTTAATAGTGTGGTTGTGATGTTGTAAGATCAAAAAGGAAACATGAGAGGTGTATAAGTGCAGTGCATGTGTGTGAAATGAAAATTAAGCAGTATCAGATTAAAAAATGGTTATAAATATCAATTATATGTAGGCTGTTGTCTTAGTTAGGGTTTTACTGGTATGAAAAGACACCATGACCAAGGCAACTCTTTTTTTTTGTTTTGTTTTGTTTTGTTTTGTTTTTGTTTTTTTTTCGAGACAGGGTTTCTCTGTGTGGCCCTGGCTGTCCTGGAACTCACTCTGTAGACCAGGCTGGCCTCGAACTCAGAAATCTGCCTGCTTCTGCCTCCCAAGTGCTGGGATTAAAGGCGTGCGCCACCACGACTGGCTCCAAGGACAACATTTAATTGGGGCTGGCTTACAGGTTCAGAGGTTCAGTCCATTATCATCAAGGCAGGAGCATGGCAGTGTCCAAGCAGGCATGTTACAGGAGAAGCTGAGAATTCTACATCTTTATCTGAAGTCTGCTAGCAGAATACTGACTACTAGGCAGCTAGGATGAGGGTCTTATAACCCACACCCACAGTGACACACCTACTCCAACAGGACCACACCCTCTAATCCTGCTACTCCCTGGGCAGAGCATATACAAACCATCACAGCTATGCATAAAAAGCTATTGTAGCAGCACAGAAGAGAAGGCCAAAATAAGAGTACCCCTGCCAATGAAAGATCAAATTACAAAGGAGAAGAGCAAGAGGAAGCAGTGGACAGAGACAAGGGGGTGACACTAAATCCTGACTTTATTAACAATTACATCAGACCATTTCATCACAAGATATGTAGAGCAGCTTACAGAAACTTTAAAGAATCCAATGGAAATATCTAACTATGTGCTTCCTTGACATGACTGACTTTACAAGTCAGACAGACAGACAGTGAAGGGACAGATTTTCCAAACAAAGGTATGGGTATGCTCCTATATAATAGATATTAGCTCAAAATAGTAATAGAAAAAGATCATCATATCGTAATGAAGAGGTTAATCCCTTAAGATGTTATAACAACTGTAAATATGTAGGCACCTCAAATGGGAGATCTAAATAAATATTGCAAATATTAATGGATCCAAAGCAAGAAATAGATAGTAGTGCCATAACATCATCGGACTTCTACGCTCCAAAAATCGACAAATAATATAGAAAAAATAATATAAATTGGACCCAAGTAACACATTTTGCCCAACTGCAGTAGAATATATTCTAAGATAGATGTTAGGCCACAAGTTTTAATAAACTTAAAAGGATTAAAATCATATACTATCTCAATTCTAGCCACAGTCATATGAAACATATAAATAAGCAGCTAGAAAAATAAACAAACTAAAAATCCCCCAGATACCCAGAGACTAAACAATACACAACTGAATAACCAATGACTCAAAGAAGAAGTAAAAAAGATTCCCTAGAGGGATAAGGAGATGGCTTAGTTAGCAAAGTGTCTGCCACTGAGAAATGAAGACCTGAGCTCAGATCTTCAGGACCAATGGGAGAGCTGTCCATGGTGGCCCGCATGTGTCACCCTGGTGCTGGGAAAGGCGGGAGAGACAAAACCATAAAGATCTCTGGAGCTCATTGGTCAGTGTCTTAGTCAGGGTTTCTATTCCTGCACAAACATCATGACCAAGAAGCAAGTTGGGGAGGAAAGGGTTTATTCAGCTTACATTTTCCATATTGCTGTTAATCACCAAAGGATGTCAGGACTGGAACTCAAGCAGGTCAGGAAGCAGGAGCTGATGCAGAGGCCACGGAGGCATGTTCTTTACTGGCTTGCTTCCACTGGCTTGCTCAGTCTGCTCTCTTATAGAACCCAAGACTACCAGCCCAGAGATGGCACCACCCACAAGGGGCCCTCCCCCCTTGGTCACTAATTGAGAAAATGCCCTGCAGCTGGACTCATGGAGGCATTTCCCCAAGCTCCTTTCTCTGTGATAACTCCAGCTGTGTCAAGTTGACACAAAATTAGCCAGTACAGTCAGCTAGTCTAGCTGAATCGATGAGCCTCAGGTCAAGTGAGAAACTGTCTCAAAAGAAGGAAGTAGGGTCTGACCAGGAAACACACTTGAAGATGCCTGACATTAACCTCTGGATTCTACATGCATGCATATATAATATGTATTATATATGCATGTACAAATGCATGTATACATGCATCCTCTGTTGTGTGGCACTATTCCCAGGGTGATGTTAATAGATTCTCCAGGTAATTCACTCCAGGTAGAGAGCCTATGTCAGACCCAAGTAAAGATCCCATCGGGTGACAGTTTGAATGTAATTGGCCCCCATAGGCTCACAGGGAGTGGCCTTGTTGGAGAGAGTGTAGCACTGTGGAGGCGGGCTTTGAGGTCTCATGTATGTGCATGCCACTCCCAGTGACATAGTTTACTTCTGTTTTCTGCAGATCAAGATGTAGAACTCTTGGCTCCTCCAACAACACCATGTCTGCCTGTACACTTCCATGTTTACCATTATGATGAAAATGGACTGAACCTCTGAAACTATAAACTAGCCCCAATTAAATGTTGTCCTTTACAAGAGTTGCTGCAGTCACCGTGTCTCTTCACAGCAATAAAACCCAAGCCAAGGCTCCATTGAAGTCCAACTTGGTGAGGCCACATGTTGCCTTGGGGGCAATTTCCAGGAATATGGGTTGCTTGTAGGAACAGAAATTCTCAAAGATAGCTATGCCACTAAAGTCCACCTCAGCATGGGTGATATGAGAGCTCATGAACACTGGAAATGTGAAGCACACTGCATAACTGCAGGTAGCCTGACAGGATGGAGAATTTCTTTTCCAGGTAGGGCAGTTGATCTTTGCCTCTTTAGCTAGTCTGAACTAGGAAGCTTGGCTGGTCTTCTTCCAGGCAACATCTCCTAGACACGCTTGGAGATGGTGGAGCCTAGTGTATGTGGTCAGTTTCAGGGACTTCCTAAAGCTTTTGAGTTGTTTTTCCTGATCTTTAATGAGTTTCCATGCAGAATGGAGTGTTTCACTTCCCTTAGAACACCTTGTGTTATACCAAGCTTCCAAGCAGCATGGAATGTTTTAGCCTAGAGGAAATTGCTACATGTTAGCCCCATGCTTCACATGTACTCAGTCACCTGAGCATATACAACACACACACACACACACACACACACACACTCACACACACACACACTCACACACACACACACACACACACACACTTTTAAAGATAGGGTATAGAGAAATTAGAAATCTTCCATATTCATAGTGGAAGTTTAGGAACTAATAGCTTTTTCTCATAAATTGAGTGTGGTAGTTTAAATGAGAATGGCCGTCATAGGCCCAAACATTTGAATGCTTGGTCCCCAGTTGGTGGAACTTTTTGGAAAGGATTAGGATGTGTGGTCTTAGAGGAAGTGTGTTTTACAGTGAGTGGGCATCTAGGTTTCAAAACACTTGTGTCATCCCCAATGTAGCCTCTGCCTCTTGCTTGCAGATTAGGCTGTTTCTGCTGACATACCTTTGCTCCACTATCATGGACTCTAACTGTCTGAAAGCTTAGTTGTCTTAATTGTGGTCTTTTGTCACAGCAACAGTAACTAAGACAGTGGGCTACAGAATTATTGTTTGAACTAGAATTGTATTCCTGCACTATACCAGAGAGAGTCAAAACATAAAACATGTCAACACAAAACGTGTGTATATGAGTATATGCAGTACATATTTGCTACTTTGTAAGTTCTACTAACACTCCCCTATGCTTTTTTCACTGTTTCGACCCCTTAACACTAGATAGAAGAGAACAAAGGATACAAAGGAAAGGGGGCAGTATTATCATTAGATTACATCTTGTCGATTAGGGGTGTCGAGCAACCAACCAACAACCAACAGCAACCAACAACTAACCAACAACCAACAGCAACCAGCTAAGAACAACGAACGAACAACAACAACTAACAACCAACAATAATCAACCAACAACCAAAGCAACCAATAACCAACAGCAAACAACAACAACCAACCAACAACCAACAGAAACCAACAACAAGCAACAGCAACCAATAACCCACAGCAATCAACTAACAACAGCAACCAACAGGAAACAACCAACAGCAAACAACCAATAACAAACAACAGCGAACAATAACAACCAACAACCCACCATGCCTCTCAGGGCTCTAGCATTTATATACCCTCCGAAAAGTCCCCAGAATTCCAAATGTCACATAGTCACAGAAACTAACTGCTGCTGGCAAAATCACGTCCCTGCTAGAGCATGAGGCAAATCATACTCAGCTGCTGTGGACATTCTGAAGCAGCCCTGTACTCCACCATGAAAACATGGTGTTATATTTCTGTGTTTTTAAAGAAACCAAAATTCCAAAATTGTCACTACACTCATAGCCATATTATACCAGCCCCAAATCAGAAACAATCCAATGAACCTTAGTTGCTCAGTGGATCAACAGCAGGATACCCATTATGAAACCCAGTCCCTTATGACTGTGACAAACATTCATATCTGGCAGAAACATTTATAAAGGAGAGGAGCTTTATTTTGGTTCATGGTTTTTATTTTAGTTCATGGAGGGTTGGTTTCACTGTGAGTTTGGGCATCACAATGAGGAGTGAGTGGAGAAGAAACATTGGTCCTATCATGGGTCCAAGAAGAAGAGGGGGGGTAGGCCCTAACAATTCCCCGCCCCAGTGACCTATTTCTTTTATCTTAAAGTTTCCAGAACTTCTTCCAAATAGCACCAAAAACTGGGAACTAGCATTCAACCCATGAAACTTTTGGGGCATTTCATATTCAAACCATAATATGATCATGAAAGGAACGTTACTTTGTATGAAAGGAATACAGTTTATGTTGCAGAAGTGAAAGATGATAAATGATAGAAACCAGGGCCATATACAACATGTGAAAGGAACATCAGAAACGCTCAGCCTCACCGGAAAATCCTGGGGCTACTGGTGTTTCTGAGCGCCTGCCTGTCCTTGCTCTGGAGGTTTATCACCATGCAAGGGTACAGACAATGACTCTTTGGATTTCCTTGGTGTCTGTTACTATGTCCCCCCTTTTCACTTGTGATTTTGTTTATCTGGATACTGTCTCTCTGTCTTTTGGTTACTTTGACTAAGTGTTTATCTGGTTGGTCTTCACAAAGGGCCAGCTCTTTGTTTTGTTGATTCTTTGTATTGTTCTCTTTGTTTCTAATTTACAGATTGTAGCCCTGACTTTGATTATGTTTTGCCTTCTAATCCTCTTGGGTTTGCTTCTTTTTGCTCCAGAGCTTGCAGGCATGTTTTTAAGTTGCAAGTTCCTTGAGGTATTTTTCCAATTTTTTTTTTTTATGAAGGCACTTAGTAGTATGAACTTTGCTCTTAGCACTGCTTTCATTGTGACCCATAACGAATTATCATTGGATTCTAGGAAGTCTTTAATTTCTTTCCTGACTCAGTAGAATATTCCTACTGTGACACAGTTTTGTTTTGTTTTGTTTTGTTTTTGTGCCAGTGTTCTTAGATCACATCTTTAAGTGGTTTTGTTCTGTAACCATAAAATATCTGGCTTCCTCTTCTCTTACAGAGAAGGAACTGTGTGAGTACCATACAGGCATCTTACCTTGAAGCCAGTCAAATATACACCCAGTAAACCGCTCTCAGTGAGAAGTGTGCTATCCATACTGTGAGACCAGGCTATCAGGCACATACTCTGATGCAGATATTATTTTCAGGGTTGGAACACAAAACTAGCACACACAGCCAGTGCAGGCATAGAATGCTCGACGTAGAGTGGACCGAACTCATTACAGCAGATTTGCTTTATTATTTATTACCTTGAATAGTTATCAATGGGAGAAAGACTTTATGATGAATATAGTATGAATGAATTGGTGATTTCCTGTAGGCATGGAAAAAAGCACTCGGGTACACAGTTAAATGACAAAACTGACCAAACTAACCCTAGACATGGATCACATTCCTAAGAAGTACCTTGGGCGCCAAATCACTTTGTGTAGGTAAGTAGGTCTGGTGCTGAATGATGTAATGGGAGATTGTTTTGTAATTTCTTATTTAATACAGTAATAATGGGAAGAGGTTTACTCATCTTCCTCCTTTGGCTCTTTGGCTACTCAGTGCAGTTGTTCCTACCAACCTACTTCATACACAGGTGGGAAAATGATCACGAGGGAAGCACAATTGTCTCAGCCTCCATGTTAAGTCTCCAATGGTTCGTTTGTTCCCCTTGGATTTTGTCATTGGAAAAATCATGCCTTCCTACACAGGGACAGGTTTTGTCCTGCTCCAGTGAGCTGTCATCAACACAGCAAGGTTTCTCATCCAATAGTTTAATCCAGAGTTTCCAAAGATAATGCATAATAAAGTCCCCTGTTGCCCTAAAAAGAAAAAAAGTTCTGTTTAATTAACGATGCCAAAGTCACACTTCCACATGCCTCCAGGGACTGCCTGGCATTGAGTCAACTGCTTCTTAGGCTCCCTGACTCAATCCACTGGCCTCATTGACTCTAAACCACGCTGGCTTCCTGATGGTATACACTGGAGGGTCCCTTCAGACAATGCTAACAGCAGACCGTCAGTCCTGGAAGATGTCAAGTGGGCGGATGATCGTGATCAGTATTAAGAGACATGAAAGAAATTGCTCAAAAAAATATGGAGTGGGTTGTGATGACTCCCAGATAGAAATTAGGGAAGTGTCCTTAACTATGTAGGGGAGCTCCGGAGGCCGAGTAAACTCTTCTCATTCAGCTCCCTAGACTGAAGACTATACACGCCTGTGAGCTGAGTAGCTAGGGATGTGCTTTCCTGATGGGAATCACCTGAGGTAAGGCGCACTTGCTTCTTGAGTTTCAGAAAACTCACCAGGGGCACACAGATGCCCCCGGCTGTGGAGACATTCCCATCTCTTCTCTCAGTTCCTTGAGGTATTTTTCTGTCCTTCTCTCTCTCCGTGCTTTTCTGAGATACTATGGTTTCATTTTTAATTCCTTTTGTCTTGTGTCTTTTTCTATCCCGAGCTTTCCTGTACACACACCTCCAGCAGTCTCTTCCCTTGGTTTAAGCTGTTCTTACGGATTCTCAGACGGACCTCTCCTCCTTCTCCATTGGTATACTGACAATTTAAATCAAACTGGAAACAGAGCTTGTTAAAGCTTGTTAAAGCTCTTTCATGATTCGATTAAATCCTCACAGCATGGAACAATGAAGGTAGGAAAATTGGGGCTGGAGGGATGTCTCAGTAGTTAAGAGCTTGGACCGCTCTTTCAGAGCATCCAAACTTGGTTCCCAGCATCCTCACTGAGCAGCTCACAACCGCCTGTAACTCCAGCTCTAGGGAATGCCACACCTCTGGCTTCTGAGGCACCTGAACTCAAGTGTGTGCACGGGCACACACACATAATAATAAATAAAATTTAAGAAAAAAATTGTCAAGTTAAAAATCATCATTAGCCTTGAACAGTTCAGTGATTTGAGACTGTCTGCCACTTCTCTGCCCGAGCTGACTTGCGTCTACTGGACAATTTTGACAGTGAAACTCGGCATTAAAGCTGTTAACAGAAGAACCCAGGGCAGAGTCCGACTGGCCCTGAGGAGCATGGGTGTCAGTCAGAGATTGAGCTCTCACCACATTGATCGTTAAAGCATTGATCTGGTTATGTGGTTAGCACACCACAAGGAAAATAGCTGGCTTGATTTTGCTTCCCTAAATCCGGTTTTCCTAACCCATAATAAATCTTAACACTCTCATCCTCCTACTGCAGGGACCCGAAGGGACCTGAAGTGAATCCCTCCGTCACCCTTCTGTTTTGGTTTCTGTCTGCCATCTTTTACGTAGTCTCAGTGAGTTCTATGTATGTTTTTGTATCATCGAGATCATGATCCTTACCAGTCACTTAATGAAAACAGAAAGAGGAGCACAGAAGCAGCTGTTTTAATTACGCACTTAACTATATAATATAATTTAGAGAGGGCCTCAGTGAGGGTGGAGGGCGTGCCTGCAAACCAAGAGCAGCAGTTTGCCAGAAGTTTACATCACACCCGAGGTAACTTTGTAGGCAAGGGAAGTACATTGTAGCTGATGCGTGTGTACACACACATGTAAAAATGCACATGATTGCAGTAAAATAATATTTTGTGTTAATTCAAATTCTTTTGATGGGTAAGTTTGTTAATTAAAAGTTAACTATTTAATTTATGTACGTGTGAAAATTTAACCAAATAATTAGAAAATTGTGTGCTTGGGTGTTGTACGTTAGGTGCTTTTTGTTGGTTTGTTTGTTTCTGACTTTAAAAACATTATTTTGTGTGTATGGGTGTTTTGTCTGCACTTGTGTCTGTGTACCATATCTGTGCCTGGTATGTGTAGAGGCCAGAAGAGGGCATGTGATCCACTGGACCTAGAGTTACAGACTCTTGTGAACTGTCATGTGGGTGTTGGGAGTTGACCGTGGGTCCTATGGCAGACCATCCAGTGCTGAGCAATTTCTTCAGCTCCTTCTTTTTGCTTTTAAAAGTGTCTCTCGCTGGCCTGGAACTCTGCAAGTAAGCCAGGCAAGCTGGACAGTGACCCCCCAGGGTCTGCCTACACCACAGGCAGCTTTTTATGTGTGAGTTCCAGCAACTGAGTTTGTATTCTTCAGGGCAAAGGTTGACTGTCGCTTTAGCCCTTAAAGGCATTTTTAAATTTGAATAGCTTTGAGCATACAAGGAAGTTTAGAGGATCATACACTAATATAATTTAACCTGGATTCAGATTCAAGCACTAATACTTTGCTTTCTGTAGGCACGTATCTTTCCTTTTTACATAGCTTTGTGCTTACGCCCTGGTAGAATATGCCTTGTTGAATCGTTAGAAGGTACAAGGTAACAATAACACGTGGACATTCATCCCTTAATACTTAACTATTCCGCTCACACAAACAAGCATGCTCTCTTGTATTACCTCAGTTTCACTACTGCCCTAAGATAATTATCAAGAACTCAAACGGTATCTAATACTGAGTATGTGTGTTTGCACATGAGTGTGGGCAGATGTGTGCCACAGCACACTCGTGGTGCTCAGAGGACAGCACGTGGGGCTCAGGTCTCTTCTTCCACCATGGGGGCGGGGCATACCCCAAGGATGGAACTCAGGTCCTCAGGCATGGTAGCAAGTACCTTTACCTGCTGAGACATCTTGCCAGCCTTGCTTTGTAACAGATGGGATGTGAAGCATTTTCAAATCCAGGTAGTGGTACTACATTGTCTCAAGGATGGTGTCTCAGCTCTAAGTAACTCTTATGCAGAATTACTGTCTTAATAGCAGAAAATTCTGTTGTGTTTCTGGCAAAACTGGCAGTCAAAGGTCAAGGAAAAAATGGGCTTGTTTTCCCTGGAGGCCATTTTCCTTGGTTTTCGGGTGGCTGCCTACTTTCTCGCCATGTCCCCACAGAGGTGTAGCATCTGTCCTTGCCCCTTGCTGTGTGTAGTCCCATTCTTAGACAGTCTGCAATGTTAGGGTAGATATTAAGCACTACAAGGTCGCAGGTGAGGGGCAGTGTGTGTTGCTGTTGGTGTTCCTCCTGGCCCGCAGGAATGAGCCCTCTGTGAGAGATGTCAGCAGCTGAGGGATGTGCTCGGCTCGATCCCCATCCCGTGGAGATCCTGCTCCTCCTCTGATCTCTCAGTTGATTGCACGGCAGCCATAGCTGTGATAGCTGTGGTTTTGTTTGGAAATCTACCGGAGGTTTTGCTTTGTTCTAATTTATGTGATTTTGACTCTACAGTTTTAAAGAATGCTTCACGGAACAAAACCGAGCAAGGTGCCTCCCGTAATCAACACCACAGTGTATCCAACTGGAGAGGGGAAAGGGGGAAGGCATTGGGCATGATCAGGATGCATTGAGCCAGAGTTGTGACTAGGCCTGGCGCCTTTCCCTTTTCTCCCCTCTGCTGTGCCAAGTATCAGTGGCACAGGGACTTGCAACTGTGTAGCAGCTCACACTGCAGTTACATAGGTTGGGTTGTCCTCTGCTTCTCTTCCTGTTGCTATTGTGTCTCCACTATCTCTCATTTTATGCTATGAAGGAGAACCATGGAGGAGTGGCTATTATGCGTGCTACCTCTTGTCTGGCTTTGAGATGAGCAGCTCTCAAGGAGCCTTTTCTCTTGAGCAAGAGTCAATTAACACCGCCACCCCACATACACACATACCCTAAATTGTATTGCTTGGAAAGGAAAAAAACTTTCATGTTGTATCCCATAATTATTTGTCTTCAATTTGATGCATCAAAGTTGCACAAATCAATGATGGGTGGAATTTCAAGGAATCAGGCACAGCCAAAATGGAAACTTTCATTTTGTTTTTAAAGGCTTTCCCCCTGAGGCTCTCTAAATGGCTTTGAGGGAGAAGCCTGCAGAATGAAGTGACTCATATTGCACTGATCTATGTGAAGTTCACGGTGTGAAGCTGGCGCTCTCCATGGTCACTAGCGCAGTCCTTCTTTCCGTGGCTCACTTTGCTCTCCTGGCATGTGACACTAGACTTCATTCTTCCCTTTCAATCCCGGTGTCATGAAGCAATGGTTTTTATTTTTCCTTTTTAGACACAAAACTATTATGTGTAGCCATCTGAATTACATGAATAAGGTTTAATTTCTTATAAAGAAAAAAGGAAGTTTGGAATAGCTCTATAGCTCCTGGAATCTTGGCAGCTACTTGGGCGTGCTTAGAGGAAAAGGGACATTTGACATTGTTGGCTCTGGAATCGCATGGCACAAGCGGCTGTGGCCACTGTGACCCTTCAGCCGAGGTCTCTCCTGCATTGCTTTCCTCTGAGGTGGGATGGGCAGATCTGAGGATGGGCACTGACCACCTCCATGTCTAAAGAGAGAAAGAGGATGAATTCTCTCTTCTTCTCAAAGTAGTAAAATACATGTCCGGATACAGTCTTTGATTTACCATTTCATATTATCAATGTTACATCTATAAAATGTAAGCTTTCAGTGTTTTGCTCCCTTAAAATGTTACTCTCGAGGTAGTGCTGTCATCCAGGGTCAGGCTGAGACGTCAGGCTGGGGGGGTGTTTTTTTCCAAACCTGGGAAGTTTAGCTGCTCTCTACCTGTGACAGAGGAGTCACTCAGTTTTCACAGAAGAACTGGGTAAATTAAGGCTGACTTAGAAGAGAGGGAGAGAAGGCAAGATTATCAGACAATTCTCCTGTGACTCAGGTCAGCATGGCTCAGGGCACACGGCTGTGAGAAGACAGGTTAGGTTCCTGTGAGGAACTGACAAAGCCCACACAGGCTATGCACACGGGAGGCCACTGCACATCTATTAGATGGATGCATGTTGGAATGGGATTCTAACAGGAACATATTTCAAATAGGGGTCAGCATCTCATGCCTCAATGTAGGCAAAGAATTGCCCGTAAAAGTTCACCTACTTCCTGGGCATTAGACGTCTAGACCGCTGTTCTAAAAGTTTATTATTATATGCATGCATTTGAAAATTAAATAATGCTATGGCACTAAACACTAAGCAATTGGGTATATTTCAAAGAAGAAAACTCCCAAGCACCTTCATTTCATAGCCTTCGGGTTCTTTGAAGCCTTGCTGGTTCTTGACACTTCTGAGACTTCATGTTGTCTATATTTCTGCAGGTTTATTCTTATAGAGTTTCTTATTTCTGGCAGGCAAGTGGATATGTTAAAATGCACACACACACACACACACACACACACACACACACACAAGCAAAAATCTCATTTAAAGTTAAATGGAAACAATGAAGTAAGAACTGGCTTTCTGGTGCCTGGTCCAGCGCTCTTGACTTTTTCTTCTATTGTTTGTAGAACACACACAGCGTCTCTGCACCTGCTTAAATCCCCATCTCAGCTCTTCATCTCCCCAGTAACCCACCCTTGGGTTTTTTCTCTATCTCTGACCGGAAACATTTCTCACACTCTCAGCCACAACTGAGCTCAGAGAAAGGCATCGTAATAAAAGATAGCATTGTGGATTTATAATGTTAATGGTCTTAGCCACGGCCAGCGATTTCCTCTTTAAGTAGCTGAGCAGAGATTTATGGTGAGTAAGTTTTTGAGCTGGGGTAGCTAAGGTGTGTTAAGGGTCTTTAATGATGGATCTTCTGTTTTTGTTTCACATTTTTCTCTGCAGCCATGAGGAACCACAGCTCTGTCCGTGAGTTTGTTCTTCTCGGACTATCCACCGACCCCTACATCCAACCTGCGCTCTTCGTCCTGTTCCTTCTGGTTTACCTCCTCACCGTGGTGGGGAACTCCCTGATGCTGCTTGTGATTGCAGCAGATTCTCACCTCCACACACCTATGTACTTCTTCCTGAGACAGCTGTCCTTCCTGGATCTCTGTCACTCCTCTGTCACAGCTCCCAAGATGCTCGAGAATCTACTTTCTGAGGAGAAAACCATCTTGGTTGAAAGCTGCTTGGCTCAGGCCTTCTTCGTCTTCGCCACCGGTGGCACTGAGGCCTGTCTACTTGCAGCGATGGCCTATGACCGCTACATTGCCATCAGCTCCCCTTTGCTCTACAGCCAGGTGATGAGTAGCCAGCTCTGTGAGGGGCTGGTGTGGCTCTCCTGGTGTCTGGCCATTGTGGATGCTCTCCTCAATACCCTTCTGGCTGTCAGTTTAGATTTCTGTGAGGACCAAACGATTCCACACTTCAGCTGTGAACTGTCTTCTCTCTTCCCTCTGTCTTGCTCCGACACCGCCGCCAACTTCATACTCCTGCTCTGCTCCTCTGTCGTGCATTTCTTTGGAACCCTTGTCATGATTGTTTGCTCTTATGGCTGCATCGTCACTGCTGTCCTGAGGGTCAGCTCCAGCACGGGGAGAAACAAGGCCTTCTCCACCTGCTTGTCCCACCTCACTACCGTCATCTTGTTCTATGGCTCGGGGTTTATCAGTTATCTCTTACCGGTTTCAGGGTCCCCCCTGGAGATGGTCTTCTCCTTGCAGTACAGTGTCATCACCCCCATGCTGAACCCTCTCATCTACAGCCTGAAGAACAAGGAGGTGAAGGCAGCAGTGGGAAGAATGATTAGAAAGCATTTTTAGCCTCTGGAATCACACACAACATTACGATAAGATAGACTCGGAACACCGGTGCTTCTCCACCAGATGATGGGCTTTGAGGGGAGTTTTTAGTTGTTCATGATGGAAGGTGCTACATGCCTCTTGCTCTTTTGGAAATATTTGTGAAAGAAGCAGAGAACTTTTAGGATGATAGCTCTTATTCTGAAAACGATAATAGGATCAGTGAACCCCCTTTTTCAGGGGAGCATCGTACAGAAATGTTCATTTTTCACGTCTGTATAAATAGCTGTTGACATTGGCAGCTCACCGCACCTTCATGTTTAAAAAAATATATGCCAAATTTTCGGGAAATCTGACTCCCTCAGAAGCAGATGGCCATCATGGGGTCGGGGTGACCCTGTGGCTCAGGAGAGGTTGATGGTTCTGTCTTCTCCCGATGAAGCATCCCAACCCAGAGATTCTTACCCAGAGTGAAATCAAGACTCAAGAGAAGTTATCCAGGACATTTACATATTAATTATAAACAAGAAGAAGTCCCTAGAACCAAGCCTATAATACTGTGCCTCCTTAATGAAAAACCACAGCCCTGATCTCTGGCAACTATCCTTGGGTGATGTGTTAAGAAAGAACAACAGTGTCTCAAATTTGATTTATTTCTTAACTTGTGCCAAGAAGTGTACTACATTCCTGGGGTACCAACAGGCTCCTACTTGTAATTCCTGGGGCCTCTGGATAGATCTACTTCATATTAGAAGAGAAGAAGAGCATCCTAGATTATCCATGGGGTCCAGCACAATCACATGGATCTGTAAAGGTGCAAGCACTCTACAGCTAGACACAGAAAGGGCCAGGCAAATGGGACGACAGAGATAGTATAAGCACAAGGGAGATTTACTATCACCCCTGCCCTTCAAGGCTGGCGTTCTTGATGAGGAGGGCATGAGGCAGGAATCGTGCCCAGCTTCTAGAAGCAGAGAGCATGAGCCAACAGGAAGCAGAGAGACAGAAAACTCGCTTCTTAGTACTGAGCTCCGCCAGGAGCCCAGACGAGGCTGAAGAGGCAGAAGGGCTTCTTTTCGTTTTTTTTTTTTTTAACTTTTTCCAATTTTTTATTAGATATTTTCTTCATTTACATTTCAAATGCTATCCAGAAAGTCCCCTATACCCTCCCCCAGTGGCACAGGATGCTCTAGTGGCACAATCGGTTAGCGTGAGGTACTTATTCACAGGTACTGCAGATCAGCACTGCCATGCCTTCATTTGCCCTTGGGCAATGCAGGATGTTCAACCCACCCAGACTACTAACCTAATGTATTATAACATAACATATCTGTATGACTTAAAAATGTTTTATTTTATTTTTTAGAATTTCATCCACAAATGCTGTAGTTACATCATTTTTATCACATACTCTTTCCCACCCACAATTACCCCCATATCTGTCTACCTCATTTCAAATTCATGAGTTTCTTTTTCTTTAATTATTGCTGTTCCATACCACACACACATACACACACACACACACACACACACACATACACACACACACACACACACACACACACATGTGTTTAAAGCTGATCACTTAAGATTGGATAACTAGCTGGATAACCCCTGGAAAAGATTAATTCTCTCAATAGGCTTTAATTTCATTTGGGGGTGAGGCCTTGTGAGATTTCCCCCCACCCAAGTTGCCATTTCAACTGGTGGCGTGTCTTGTTTAGGCAGCCACTTTTGAAGTGGAAGTTTCCGGCTATGTCAGGCGATACAGACTCACGTGGTGTTTTGCTGATAACGACTCAGTGGTGAGGTCGCCTCACAGAGCATTTTGCTGAAGCAAGACCGGTGAGAGGACACGTGATGTTTGGAGAGAGTATAAATAGGACTCAATGGACCGTGGTGGAGCTCTTGCATAGCTAGCTTTGCCACACTTGGTTGGTCTAGAGTTTTCAGCTTTGTTGATCGTTAGTTCGCTGAGAGAAGCACATCGGAGAACTCCTGGCTTCCTGGCTGGTCCTGGTGACTGCTGCTGACTCCCGCTGATTTGGCAGCAGAGGCCTGGTGGTTTCTGCTGGATCATGACACTCCTGCTGATTCCATTTGCTATCCTGACACTGATGAACTGAACTGCTTATATCCTGACAGACAGAGGTTGGAATCGCCCCAAGGTGGGGTGGGGTGGAAGCATTAAAAAAAAAAAAAACCCTTATTAAAATAGGTTTTAAAAAAATCTAAACCTATACATGTTGATGAGAATTCATGGGTGTAGCTTTTCTGGAGACCCAATTCTCACAGCCAGCTTCCTGTTCCTCTGGCTCTTACAGCCATACCGCCCTCTTTCCTACTTTGTTCCCTGAGCTTTAGTGTAGAGGTCGTGTTGTAGATGGATGTGTTGGGATATGAACACAGTTTTCGGCGACTAAATCAGTAATGATTTGTTATGATAGTAATAGAAAGTTAATATAGTACCATGACTTTGAATATTCTACTTAATCATCTTAACACGTATGTGGGATAGGTTCTGCTGTTAGTTCTCTTCGCTTAGTGAAGAAGTAAGACATTGGAGGTGTGTGCTTGCAAAGTTATTATCAGCAAGATGATGGCACCTGACTCTAAGCCAGGAAACTGGCTGGGGCTAAGCCATGCTTTCAGTTACTCATCACTGCTGTCTCCAAGTCTCCCAAGTCCTCTGTGTAATGTCTGCTCTCTCATTCAGTTTCTTAAAACCAAGGAATGGCCCTGAAACAGGAATCATGACTTGTCAGGGAAATCTATAGTTTCTTTCATAGATTAAAAACACAACAAAAGACCTCCCAGGAAAATGAGATTACATGGGATTAATTACTAAGGTGCGCAGAAGAAAGTGAGCCATGCCAGTTAACTGCTTGTGGTGAGTAAGACTTCAGACACCTGATGGCTCGAGACCAGCAAGTGCAAGACACTCTATAGAATGAGGAAGGCCAAGGCTATGGGCTCTTCTCACAAAAGAGTGATTTTACTTCTTGTGTTTGTTTTAAAGATTATATTCTGTCTCCGCCCACATGTGGTGTGTGTGTGTGTGTGTGTGCGCGTGCGCGCGCGCAGGTGCCTTTGGAAGTCAGAAGAAGATATCAGATTCCCTGGAACTGTAGTGACAAATGGTTGTGATCTGACATGAGTACTGAAGGTTGGGTCCTTTGCAGGAGCTGTAAGATCTCTTAGGGGTTTCATTACTTCTGTAGCTCTCATTTCTTGGTTCTGACCTTAAGGCACAGAACAAACTTTATATATATAGTTCACACACACACACACACACACACACACACACACANANANATATATATATATATATATATATATATATATATATATATATATATATATATATATATATGAATGAGAGAATTTCTGTTATTCTAGAGATGTAGAGCAGAGACTACGCAGTGCTAACTAAGCTGTGGATTACTCAGTGACATGCTCCGTTACACTGCTATCTGAACTATCGCAGGATGCTGCTTATAGAAGAATTGGATGTTGCTTAGGGAATGTCAACAACTGGAATGCAGACAGCCTGGGGGAGCTGGGGGAGCTGGAGAATCACGACTCTCCAAGCCTTCCTAAATTACCACGTGCCTCTTGCCCTAGCTTCCTGTGTCCCATCAGGGAGTGGACGTTAGTACACCCTTTCATGTGATTGCTGCTTGGACAAAGTCCAGAATCTGGGAATGTCATAACATGCAGTGTGAAGTCAGACGGAAGAATCGCTGAAAGAAGTCATGGAAGTAGATGAAAGTAAATTAGCAGTGTGTGTGTGTGCATGTGTATGTATGCATGTGTATGTGTGTCTCATGTGTACCCACAGAGGCTAGAGGAAGATGGTGGACAAGCTTCAGGAATCCACCTGTGTCTGCTCCCACCTGAAGGCTGGTGTTTCAGCACACACAGCCACGCCCAGCTTACTTCATATGGGTGCTGGAGATCCAACCCAGCTCCTCAGACTTGCCCAGCAAGGGTCCTTATCCACTGAATCATCTCCTTGGCTTCTAGAATATTTTTTATGTCCAATAATCTAAAATGTATTTTATTTTCCTTAACTAGAAGAGTAAATTTAGTTTGTGTGCAGTGATTTGTTTTCTAAAAATAATTTAAACAATTCTATAGTCATTTAGACAGACATAATTTTATCTGTATTTGAATGTATTCATCCCATGTGATAAATTTTTTTGGTGATTTTTTTTCTTGGCTTGCCATCCTTACCATATCTTTACCTACTGATTCTCCATTGAGTACAGATGTGCTATCCATAGAATAGATATCTTTCTTAGTTTATAGTTAAACATCTGTATACATATGTATATGTAAATATATATTCATATAGGAGACTACCCATCTCTTTTTGAAAAATATAAATAGTGTAAGTTACATACATGGTCAGTGACATAGATCTAATTTGTTAAAGTTATTTTGTTGTTGTTGTAAATCTAAAATGTCATCCTTTGAATGTGCCATAACTTCTCAAACCATTTCTCCATTTGAGCTCCCTCGGCCTCCAGCTCCAAAAGACAACAAAAAAATGTTGCAATAAAAGTTTTAGTATGTAACATGAAATTTGAATGACTTTGTCTTGGATTGACTCTCAGAAGAAGGATTATAAACTGCGTATTTGTTTTTAATTTTAATTGGTGTTTTCAAGGTATGCCATAGCACCTCAGAGCTCATCGACAAAGCAAGAGCTCCTTTAGTTTGCACAACCCTCTAGTGTAATAGAATTCCTGCACAGTGATGCTGAATTTTTAAATTAGCAATATACTGTCCTTTGACCACGAGAAAATGGTAATGTCTGTATGCATATTAATCAAATATTTGTCTTTGATTACATTATGTTACATTAGCAAATCATATCAACCGGCTAATTTTAAATTGTACTTGTTTTTTTAAAAAGTCACTAGTACATTACTTGTCTTTTCAAGTATATTAATCATTGTGTATATTTTAAGCAGCAAATTTTCTTCATTTCTGTTATTTGTCCATCTTTATAGGATCTCCAACCATGTAAAAGGTTTTGCATTTTATATAGTCACATATAGTTTATTTTCTTCAACACCCGATCTCTAACTATCTTGATAAAGATTTTCTTTACTTCTGGTTTCTCATCATCCTTAGACTTTAATTTTTATGTCTATCTATGGTCATTTGGAGTTTGTGTTCATACTTGCATCAAGACTGTCAACTGTGCTAGGTTCTAATGGGTGGAAACTTCTGACAGAAAGTTTCTTTATAAAGAAGCCAATCTTTTGTAACTGGATGGAAATAGTAACCAGGCTGTGCTGTTGTATCTGAGATAAGCTTATGACACTTTAAGCTTGGTCAACGTACTGTTTCTGCTCAATTTGTTAAGATTGTCTCCTCCAGAGTGACCCCGACTGCTGCTATAACTCCTCCTCCTCCTTCTTCTGTGCAATCTCCAGCATCTTTAGTGAACCACCCAGAAAGGCAACCTTATGATTACTATTGATATAGCATCAAATTTAAAATCTAGTTTGGATTCATAGTGATAATCAATAATCTCAACATTCTCATAATTTATGTCTTTTCAATTTCCTCAGGTATTACTTATAGCCATAGATAAAATTGCATAGGCTATCATTACATAGGTCTTGCGCTGTCCTTATGAAATGTATCTTTTTCCAGCTTTATTGAGGCATCGCAGCTGATTAAAAGTTGTATAAGTTTCAAGTTAATTAACATAAGCATTCATTCACATAGTTACTGTGTGTTAACACTTAAGAGCTACCCTCTCGCCGGGTCTGGTGGCGCAGGTCTTTAATCCCAGCACTCGGGAGGCAGAGGCAGGCGGATTTCTGAGTTCGAGGCCAGCCTGGTCTACCAAGTGAGTTCCAGGACAGCCAGAGCTATACAGAGAAACCCTGTCTCGAAAAACCAAAAAAAAAAAAAAAAAAAAAAGAGCTACCCTCTCAGCAAATCTCTTTCCTATAATACAATATTCACAGGATCAAACAGCTGCTCTCTGAACTTTGTTGTATACTCTCCCTTTGTGCTTGTTGTGATTGAGCAACCAATAGTGTCCTTGTGTAGAAGGCAGCCTCATTCTGTCCTGAAAAACCATCTTTCCGTGACTAATGCTTGCAATCTTCCAAGTTCCTGCTGTAAAGACCACATATGCCATTCTTGCCCCTTCCAGAAAATCCACAGGCCCCTGAGTAACCTGCCTTGAGCCCAATAAAAACTCTGCACATGATAGCTCTCTTGTTATCATCTCCCCCCTCAGTGAGAGCCCTTCTTAGGTTTATTTAGAAACAAACCTGTCTGACTCCAGAGCTGCCTCCCCTTTCACATCTGTTTACAATACATGCTATTATTATTTTCTCCAAGTTGAAACATTCTTTGAGGGAAGAGGGAGGCTCCTAAGTCTTAGGAAGATGATGAAAACAAGGCTCAGAATGTTGCAAGGTTCACAAAGGCCCTGGAAAGGTTATAGAAGCAGTAATCCATGCTGGAGAGAGTAGACTCCTGTAAATTGTCCAAGAAACTTCTAGGATGCTGTTGTATAGTGTTTTCTGCTGAGATAAAACATTTCTTCTTGGAGAGAAGGATATTCTAAACAGAGGGAAAGCATTTCATCTTTCAGAGAAGCTCCTTAAATCATAAAGTAAACAACACAACTGCCTCAGGAAGTCCCTAAAACTGACCAGATTCACTAGGCTCCTCTCACCTCAAGCATATCTAATGGGTAAGGATTACCGAGAGACATTCTCACACAAGCTTGGACAGCCTACAAAAGGCACAAACTGGCCAAGCCACCTGAAAGAAACAAGCTGCCTGGAAAAAGGAGAGATTGGATGAGCTATCTAAAAGGAACAGAAAACAGCCAGCTACGGGAGGAGGCTCAGTTACCTGTGCTATCTGAAGGAGATAGCCTCCAGCCCCTTAGGCAGCCTGATGTGCAGTGTGCTCCAGGTTTTCAGCTTTCAGGAGCTGTCAGCAACACTGGGGTGGACTTTTGATGACAAGGCTACCTTTGAGTCACACCTGCATCTGTAAATGATTCCAATAAAACTTACTGGCTCTCGGAGTTGTCCTTTGGTGGTATCCCTGCTTTGATCTGTAATCTGTTCCTTACCTGGTGTGAGTAGATGTTTCTTCTCCCCAGGGAGAGTGTCACACAATAAGGGCAGTTTGGTTGGAGCGAGTTGCAGGTAAGAGAGATTAGGAAGTAATCCAAATGCAACACATACATACATGTATGAAATCACCAAACAGCACATTTAATTAATAAAAAGTCAAAAACAAACAAACACATCATACTAAGATTTCCCCAACCTGCATCTCCAAACCTGCCCAGTGTCCTCTGAAGCACACAGTCAGCCTGCAGCATCCACCCTTCTTGGAATCTTTTTTTATGCTCACATTGAGGTTTCAGTTCTGTGACAAAGTACCTGAGGAGACCAAATAAATGAAGAAAATACTGATTTTGGTTTCTAGTTTCCAAATTTTCTCTGTTTTTCTCAGGACTGTAAGAAGCAGAAGCGTCCTGAGAAAGGGGACTAGAAGAAAATTGCCAACCCCTGGGGTCGGAAGGGGTGAGGGTGTGAAGGGGTGAGGGGCAGCTCAGCCCCTGGGGTCTGAGGTGGGGTGGAGGGTGAGGGGGCAACGTGTGGAAAGGGACAATGAGTAAGCTTAAAAGCATGCTCCAGTGCCACATTGTCTCCAATTAGGCCACACCTCCAAATGACACATTTAACTGTGAACTCATTAATGGGCTAACCCAGCCACCAGCTGTGCACCAAGATTTTAACACAGGAGTGTGTGGGTCATTTTATATTCAAACCATAACAGGACTTTAAGTCAAGAACCTTGAAAAGTAACAAAGAAGCCAACTGTATAATGATTTTTTTTAAAGTTAGTATAAGAAGTAACAAATGTTTGTAGGTGTGTGTGTGTGTGTGTGTGTGTGTGTGTGTGTACATACATATGCAAGTCCCACAACATCAGCACTTAAGTATATAGAGCAAAGAGACTTTGAGAGAACATAGCGTGCTGCTTAGTTTTTTTGTCAGCCTGAGAAAAACTGCGGGCATCTGGAAAGAGTAAACATTACCTGAGAAAATGTTTCTATTTGATTGGTCTGTGAGATAGTTTTCTTTGTTAATGATTGCTGTGGGAGAGACCAGCCCACTATGGGCAGTTCAATATCTATGCAGGTGGCCCCGGGAGGTAGGAGAGAAGTAGAAGATGGTGGACCCAGAGAAGAAGCCTGTAAGCAGCGCTCCTCCACAGTCTCTGCTTCAGTTCCTGCCTCTAGGTTCCTGCCCTGACTTCCCTCAGTGATAGAGTGTGGCCTTTCCCTCCTAAGTTGATTTTGGTCAGTGTTTTATCACAGCAACAGAAACTTGACTGGAAGGGTTGGCAACATAGTAATAACAGAGACCATCTTCTTCTTAGTCATAGCCTATCTAGACAGAAACTCAACAAGCCTAAGAGTTAATCTGAGCTCTAGACCAGATGGCCCTAATTACAGAGAATCCCAGCCAGTAACTCCAGAGTACACACTGTCAACAGCAGAGGCCTGTTCTGCAGGACATACCATATGTCAGGATACAAAACAAGTCTTAACAATTAAAAAAAAAAAATCAAGTATATTTTCTGACCAAAATGAGAATAAAATAGAAATTGATTAAAGGAGGGACTATGAAATTGCAACCATAAATAGAAACAGAATGCCCTGCTTCTGCACAATTAATAATCAATGAAGAAAATAAGAGGGGATTGCAAATTACACTGGAAACACAATGTACTAAAGTCTGGGATCACAGGGAAACAACTGTAACAATAAATGCCCACTTTAAAAAAAATAAAGGTTTAAGATAACTTAGGAATAAACAAAAATAAAGTGAAAAATATTAATGAACCAAATTCAAAGTTAGTAGGTAGGAATAAATAATACCAGAACAGAAATAAAAGTAGACCAACCCAAATGTTCAGTTCTAAAAAATATATGTGCATGCAACACTAAACAGACTTAGCAAGCTGCATTTATATATCTATTCACATAGATATGACAGTAACAGTTAAAGAGTAAAAGGTCATACACTTGGAAAGGGGCAGAGATGGGACAGTGGGATGGAGAGAATTTAAGGGGTTAGAGCAAGAAAGGGGATAAATCATGTAACTATATGTTAATTAAGTTAAAAACATGGATTAAAACAATATAAAAGATCACTAGAATAAATCATTGTTTTTAAAAAGAGAAATGTGGGAGCAGGGACCAGGAAGTGAGGGCAGGGGGAGAAGCAGAGGCCGAGCCTATGAAATTGCCAGGATTCAGACTCCAAAAACCAGCATGGGGTGCAGATCTAACTTTATTGTTTAGTCATAAGCTTATATACAGTTTTTCAGCCAATCAGGATGCATTTTTGTATTCAAGGGCAAATTTGGAGCACAACATGTGTTTTTTAGCTAAATCTGACTCATCTGCCCATGACCCTGCAGGGGAGGAGCCGGTCACCCAGGGAGACTGCCAGGAAGACAGGGGAAGCAGCCACGGCCCTGCCATCAGGTCCTTTGTGTCATCCCACTGGTGTGCAGAGAGCCATCTCAGATCCTATACCCATACAGCAGTTCAGGGCTCCTTAAGGATTCGCAGGAGCCTAGGGTGCTTGGCCTAGATACTTGTCCCTACACCAGGTTTATTTCCACACACCCCCACAGCAAAATCGATGTCTCTTCTGTGAAATATAGATGATTCAAATAAACTCAGAGATAAAAAGACATTACAACAAAAGTGTGCAGAATCAGAAGAGATTATTTGAAAAAATTCCATACCAATAACTTGGAGACCCTATATCCTGGACACATACAATTTACCAAGGAAAGTCACAAAGGAAAAAAAAAGTAACATTGGGCTAGTTATTTTGTTTCCCAATGAAGAAAATGACAATGTTAGATTTGTGCTGGATTATATCAACAAGGAATAGCATTTCTTTTCAAATTATCCCAAAAGCTTCACGGGAGGGAATTTCTCTCAACTCATGTATGACGTTTTGATGAACCTAGTGAGGTTTGTATCAGACAAGAGCACAATGAAAATGAAAACCACCGACTATTATCTTTACAAACATAGATGTAAAAATCCATAGTGAGGTACAATCAATTCAATACCAGGTTAAATGGGACTCATGTCCAAGCAGGATTCATGCTGGGGATGAATGGATAGTGTAACATGAGCCCGTCAAGACATAGGACACATCACATTATTAGAATGGAGGACCAAACCACTTGGATCATTTCAATAGATGAAGAAAAATATTTACAAAATCTAATACCCATTCATGATGAAACCTCTCAATAGGATATGCATGAAAGAAACATACTTAACACATTAAAATGTAGCAACAACACCACCACAATCCATTCTTGCCATGAGAGCCAACATCACTTTCGATTCCTTGGTCAGGACAATCAGGCAAAGGAAAGCAACAGAGAACACACGAAGTGGAACAGATGAACTCCAATTTCCTATTTGCTTATGACATGATTCTATAGATAGAAAATCTTAAAGGCTCCCACCTAAAAACTCTTAGGACTCATAGCCAAATTCAGTAAACTTACAAGATAAAGCCAGTTGTTCCTGGTTCCATGGCCTCTTTTTAATTGGGTTGTTTGTTTTCTGGGTATTTAGTTTGTTTTAGCTCTTTGTATCTTCTAGACTCTAACCCTCTGTCTGAGAGTTGGCAAAGATGTCTCCCATTCTGTGGACTGCCTCTTCACTTGATTGACAGTTTCTTTTGCTGTAGAGAGGTTGTTTGGCTTCACAAGATCCCATTTGGTAGATGTTATTCCCTGAGCTACTGGGAGCACTGTTTAATAAGTCCTCACTCATGCCTATGAGCTGGAACGCGCTTCGCACATGCTCCTCTAGAAGGTTCAGAGCATCAGGTTTTGTGTTGAGTTCTTCCACTTATTTGGAGTTGATTGTTGAGCAAGATGAGAGAAAAGGATCTAGTTTCAACTTTCTTCACGGCAATGGAGGGGTGTCCATAGCCCCACCCCTAGCAGAAGAGCTACTGGTGGCTGGTGACTGCTCAGGGAGAGTCACTTTTCTTCAGGAGTGTGACTACTGTAGGTTCCACATGCACAACCAGTGCCCCACACCCTTGTGCATATGGGAAAGCACTACTGGGTTCAGTGGGTTAAGACATTTACAAGAACCTTTAAAAATATTAAATGAGGACACATGGGGTTGAGAGGGAGACAGGAAGTTTGAAGGGAGACATGATGAGGTATCATGGGGAGGGTAGGAGAATGGCAGCAAATAGTGGATATGATCAAGACACATTGTATACAAGTATGAAAACTTAAATGTATAATAAAAATTAAAATAGGAACAACAAAAAATCAGTATCAATCTGGCAGTTTCTCAAAACACTGGAAATAGTTCTACCTGAAGACCCAGCTATACTGCTCTGGGGCATATAACCAAAAGATGCTCTGCCCTACCACAAGGACACGTTCTCCACTATGTTCAGATCAGTTTTATTCATAATAGCCAGAAANTAGAAGCAACCCAGATGTCCCTCAACAGAAGAATGGATGTTGAAAATGTGGTTCATTTACATAATGGGATACACTTTAGCTACTGAAAACAAGGACATTGTGAATGTTGCAGGCAAATGGATGGAACTAGAAAATAGCATCCTGAGTGAGGTTGCCCAGACCCAAGAGGACATGCATGGTATGAACTCACCGATAAGTGGATACTAGCCAAAAGGTACAGAATATCCATGAAACACCCTACAGACCCAAAGAAGTTAAATAAGAAAGAAGGGTCAAGTAAGGATACTTGAATCACACTTAGAAGGGGGAACAAAATAATCATGACAGGCAGAGGGAGGGAGGGACCTGAATGAGTGAGGGGAGGGGGAGGAGAAGGGAATAAAGGGGCAGGATCAAGTATGGAGTGAGATAGGAGAGAGGCCCAGAGGGCCAAGAGAATGAATGGACATATGCAGCTGCCAGGGGTGGGGAGTGAGTGGAACCTCAAGAAAGTCCCAGAGACCTGGGATGTGAGAGGTTCCAGGACTCAATGCAGTGACAAGTTTTGGATTTCAGAAGCCCAAAAAGTAAAAACAAAAATAGACAAATAGAGCTATGTAAAACTACAAGCTTTCTGGACCCAAAGGGACTAACCAATAGAGCAAAGAAGCTACAGGGTAGGGGCAGAGAACTGTTACATAAAATGTAGAAGGAGCTAACAACTCAACAACAGAGACAATAAACAAAGAGAAAAGTGGCTGAGCAGGGGCTGATGATATTAGCAGATACTGCACAAATGGAGGCAGGCAAATAACCAATAAAAAGGAGGTATGCAAATGATCAACAACTACATGAGAAAACCCTAAACAGCACCAGTAATCAGGGGAATTCAAATCAAGACCACAAATAGATATAACCTAAGTTTAGTAAAAATGAGCTGTTAGAGTACAGAGTCAGGAGGGACAGCGTTTGAGAGGCAGAGGAGGTGGATTATGATTTGAGATTGGATGATACTTGGTAGCCTGGGCTGATTCATAGTCAGACAAAAGAAACCAATGACTGCTGGTGAGGATGTGGGGGAGGGGAAGGTTTGCATAGTGTGGGTGGACAGGGAAGTCTACTCCAACCATATAGACATTCCTTTAAAAACTAGGGCTAGAACCTCCACATGATCCAGTCATCTCACTCCTGGCCATGTTAGCCAGAGGATCCTAAATGAGCATGTTACATGTGAATTCCACACGCCCCTGCTTATTGCAGAACTAGTCCTAGGCCAGATACAGAGTCAGCCTAAATATCCATCAACAGTTGAGTGGAATTTTTAAATGTAGTATNCTACATGTTAGCTGTAAAATGAGTAAAATTCTGTCCATTATGACGATCCTGAAGCTGAAGATCTTTATGTTGAATTTAAAAAGTCAAGCACAGAGTGGACAAACACTTCATGGTCTCACTGTGTGTGGACTCTCTGTAGGAAAGCGGATCTCACCAAAAGTAGGATGTTGAGTCCCCTGACTGTGGTGGGAGCAAGAGAGGCACAGAGGGAAAGGTTGGTAAAGAACAGGAGGAGACATCCTGGTGGCCCTTGCTAANAGCAATGAACCTTATGAGTCAGAATAAAGAAGAGAATTTTCACACACTCACCACCAAGAAATAATGTTTGAGGTAATGGACATGCTAATTATTCTGAGTTGATCATGGCACTATACACACCCATATCAAAACATACTGTATATGCCTAATAAACATATACAGTATTCAATGCCAAGATGCCAATTTAAAACCAAGTCAAACTAAAGCAAATAACACGTTAATGAGTTGAAAGTTTTGGTTATAGGTTGTGCCTTCAAGGAATACAAGGCACCAGCCCAGCTGTCTTTGGGGATCCAATTCAGCTACCATTTACCAACTACTTAAACCCACTGTCTGCTGTGTTACCCCTGAGAACTCCATGCCTGCTAACTGTTCTCTGATACTGAGAACAGTGTGGTAACCGTAAGGAAGACAGAGGCATGTGCCTGGGACTGAGTGATNGGAGACACGTCGATTAAAGATGAACTGATGAGGATCTTGGTTTATTTGTTGGTTTCTAGTTTCTCCTTTCAAGGGAGCAGACAAGCCTGAGTGTGGGAGCAATTCTGGCCCTTTTGTATAACTGAGAGAATTCCTGTAAGCACGATTCCATTTACTCACACACATGTCAAGAAAGGAAAAGAACTACCAGGTGCGGGACTTAGATGGTTGTGGAAAGGTTTCCTGAGGTCAGAGCTGTTTGCTGTCAGAACAGATGAACTGAGTCACTCTTTCCATCTGCAGCATGCAAAGACCAGGTAAACAT
>NC_034606.1:62898988-62907983 GCF_900095145.1 Mus pahari | reverse complement strand
CAGAACATGGAGGGATTTCCTCGGACTGTCAGGAAGGCAGATCAGAGCTGCTGAAGCAAGGCTAGGAAGAAGTGATGATACAGAGAACAAAATGTGCTCACTTTGTTCTGCATCTCCTGATCCAATAAGGCCTGTTTGTGGGACACAGAGAGCTCCCTTTGCCTTAGAACCCACCTCTCACCTCTGCCACCAGACTCGTGTGTATGGTCGTAGCAGGAATGCTCAGGACACAGTCTGCAGGTTTATTCATAGTGCTCTTCAATCTTAAGTTCACGTTGCTTCTTTGTAAAGCTGGAGATCTGTTGTGATTCCAGACATCCCATCCAGGGAGACGCTGACCCAGCCTTGCCCCAAGATAACCAGGTGGCTCCCACACTGGTGTCAACTCTCTGGGCTTGCTTTTCTTACCATGTCTTCTGTGGGCAAGTTTTCATTTCTTGTATGATTCTGGGATAATTTATTCTAAGAAATGCCTTGGACTATTTTTTAAATAAATGCCCTGCATTTATTTATTTTCTACTAAACTGACTTTTATTATATGTCCTCAATTTGGCTCATGTTATATATTTTTATCTAGAGTCTATAGAAATGAATTGCTAAAATGAGTGTGATTGCAAACACTAAGAAAGGAGATAATGTATGTTATGGTAGAGGTACTGCTTTGCATTCTGGATCCCTATTTCTAAAAATATTTGTAATTTTAATTATGTATGCCTGTCTGTGTGGGTATATTTACATGTGTGCAGGGGCACAGAGAGGCGGGAAGCAAGTGCCACATCTGGAGCTGAGATGCCTAGGCAGGGTGCTGGGACCTGAACTACATCTTCCAGAGCAGTATGCATCCTTAAGTATTGATCCATCTCTCCGACCTTCTGGGACACTTCTAGCAAAGACAAAAACACCTGTGAGGATCCTGGGCTATGTCATTTAATATCCTTGTATGTTTCATATGAAACCACCACAAAAGGTTTTTATACTTTCTTTTTTTTATACTTTTTTTGGACAAACATGAGAATTTAAGTTGGAACCTCACAGAACACATGTGGAAAGCCAGGTGTGGTCAGGAATTCCTGTAACCCTAGAAATGGTGGCAGGGGTCAGGGAGACAGGAAGATGGCTGGGGCTTGTAGTCCAATAGTCTTGCTCCAGGTTGAATGAGAAAGGCTGTCTCAAGGAACAAGGCAGACAGTGGTATAACAGGCACTCCTATCCTCTGGGTTCTGCATGGGCATAGGTACATACAACCACACACACGTGCACATACACGAGGTCTATCCCTGGCGATAGCACTTGGGACTAACTCTGTCTGAGCAAGGCACTTCTTTTCACTGAAGTATCTCAAACTCCATCAGTGGTACAGCCTTCCTTACTGACCCTCAGACACCATGGTCTCTGTTCTCAGAAGAAATGGTTGTTGATGTTATTATCTACCAAGTGCTTTCTTCTATTGTCAGGAGATGAAGGACACATCTCAGAATGGAAAGCAAGCACCCTCTCTAGACATTGTGGGCTAACTATTACTCGTGCGTTAGTAAACTCTCATGGAAAATACACTCTTCAAATGCTGAATTTGCTGGCATAAAACCTAGAGAGAATGTGTAAGTTCTGTAGAAGCCGACCAACTCTGATCTCAGACCANNTCTTAAGCTCTNGTGCTTAAAANTGTGAGGACCAGGGAAGATGCTGAAACACAGCCAAGAGCATTGAACAGTCTTTGTGAGCTAGACATCTATATCTGATTGTCAACTAGAGCAAGAGACAATGACATTAAGAACTTATAGTTAACTGCATGACTGCAACTACACATCGCTTATGTGCCTTATCATTTTGTTTATGTGCTTTATTACAGGTCTTTTTGTCAGTTTTTTGTCTTTTACATTTTTTTTTAGTAGTATGTAGCCTTAGGACATTGAAGGACAGTAGTTGATAAGGCAGGTCATTGTCCTTCTTTTGTCCAAAGATACTTTCTTCTACAATACCCCCGTTGCAGAAATGTTATATGAACACCATCAGTATATTTTAAAAACATCTCTCTATCCTTCCTGACTCTGTCCTTGACTAGGAAACTACCATGACTCCAGGGACTCTTCTGTTGAACTGAGAGTTCCAGTCTTTTGGATCCACTTATGATTTTGCTCGTTGGCCATGTTACTTTTCAGATCCTCGGATTTCTTTAGAAAAAAATAGACAAATAAAACAAACAAACAAACAAAAATCCCCACAAATGACAAAACCCCAACAGCCCACGTCAGAAGGGAAAGAATGGCCAACATGGGCCATTGGCTGTCATGAGGAAAAATGTGTGCTGTTTAAAAAATCAAAGTTTGGTTTGGAGAGATGGCTCAGTGGTTGAGAGCACTGCCTGCTCTTCCAAAGGTCCTGAGTTCAATTCCCAGCAACCACATGGTGGCTCACAACCATCTTCAGTGTGATCCTACACCATCTTCTGGTGTGTCTGAAGACAACTAAAGTGCACTAATTAACATAAATAAATAATTCTAAAAAATAAAAGGAAAGAACTCATAGTTGTCATCACGTCTGGACCCACAGTGGATGAAATTTGGATCCTGGGGTGCTGAGGCAATTACTCCTTTGAAGAAGAGAAGACATCGCGGAAAAGGAGGTCGTCTGACTGATGTATTACTTCTCTATTTCGAATGCCAAGGGAAGATGTACTACTCAGCTATGAGGAACTTCAGTGTCATCTCTGAGTTCATCCTCCTTGGTCTGTCTGATGATGCCCAGGTCCAGGCTATACTCTTTGTGGTTTTCCTTGTGATCTATGTCCTGACCCTGACAGGGAACTCCATGATTCTGTTAGTGATAAGGGCAGATGCTCACCTTCGCTCTCCAATGTACTTTTTTCTGGGTCATCTGTCCTTCCTGGATCTTTTGTATTCATCAGTCTCCACACCCAAGATGCTGGAGAATCTGGTGTCTGAGACAAAAACCATCCCTGTGAAGGGTTGCCTGGCCCAGGCCTTCTTTGTATTCGCCATTGGGGGGACCGAGGCTTTGCTTCTTGCAGTCATGGCCTATGACCGCTATGCAGCCATTTGCCACCCTCTACTCTATGGCCAGATGATGAGTGACCGGTTCTGTCAGGTGCTAGTGTGGGGATCCTGGATCCTGGCCATCCTGAACTCACTCATTAATACCCTCCTAGCTGTGAGTTTGGACTTTTGTCACTCTGGAACCATACACAACTACAACTGTGAGTTTCCTTCCCTCTTCCCTCTCTCCTGCTCTGATGTCTCCACTAACNNCACTGCCATAGTCTGTACTTTTGTCATACACGCCTCTGGAACCTTCATTCTCGTGGTCTGTTCTTATGGCTGCATTTTCTCAACTATCCTGAACATGAGCTCCACCAGGGGCAGGAGCAAGGCTTTCTCCACCTGCTCCTCCCACCTCACCATAGTAATGTTGTACTTTGGTTCGGCCTGCCTGCGCTATGTCCTGCCTACCTCGGGTTCTCCCATGGAAACATTCTTCTCTCTGCAGTACAGTGTCATCACACCCATGCTGAATCCCTTCATCTACAGTCTGAAGAACAAGGAGGTGAAGACTGCCATGAGAAAGCTGCTGACAAGATGCTGCCAGCATTTGGGGTAAGTTGATCAGAGACTCGGGGTGAAGTCTTGAGCAGACTGAAATCAGCACATGGAGTGACGAATGGGACATCTCACTGAAGTCAGACACTCAGTGTAAACGCTGGGATTTTTCCAGAGGAATGCCCTTCCTTCAGTGGCCTTCATGTTCATCCTCTTAGAGTCAAAGCCTTAAATCACCTGACTCTTCTGTTATGAAATTATTTTTAAACCTTTCTATCTATTACTTTACTGTAAAGAGGACATTCTTAGTTTGTCTTCCCTCACCCTCAAATACTTTCTATTTTCTCTTGGGCAGAATTGCAGTGTCCTGTTATAGATGTTTCAGTGTCAGTGCTATACTATACTAGGGAATCCTGGGATGCTGTGTCTGGTCATTCTGTATCAGCTCCAATGTCTAGCCAGCAGTGATTGATTGATTTTAAAAAATGGCTCAAACTGTCCAGTTTCCTGTACCTATAACCTTTTCAAAATGACTTTGAGCTTCCCCATCTATTTTTCTCCTCCTTTGATTTGAATGGCTGTGTGATGCCCAATATCTTTTAAATAATCCAGCTCTATAGAATAACTGACATGGAATTCACCAACTCTAATGGACTCCTTCCCTTCATCTTTCCTTTATTTTTAAAAGTGGTATTGGTATATATTCATTAATGTGTTGTGATGAGTTTCATAAAGGCATCTTTGAGAATTTCATTTTTCTGAATGGAAATTGCCACTATAATTGTGTATAAAATATTTCTATGCTAACAGAAAGTGACCATGAGCTGACTGGAAATATATTTCCCTTCATCTCCTGCCCCTTCGCAATCACAGATCAACCTTCAATGGCTATAATGTTGCCTCTCCTAGGATTTCACATTGATGCACTCATGGTGTGAAGTACATGTTTGTGTCTGCCTCCTTTCCCTCAACACATTGATACTGATATATTCATTTATACTCTAATTCACATATATGAGTAAAAATGTTTGTGACGATATATGCAGTCATCCACCCGGGTAAATACCTCGGAGAGGAATTATGGGGTTGTATTGATTGTAATTTTGAAGTCTATAAGAAACTGCCTTGCTACTTATTAAAGTGTCTTATGAGTCTGTTCCTATCAGTAGTATATGAAGACCCCGTTACTCCCTAGATCATTGCCAATATTTGGTATTGAAAATTTTTTTTTTAGCTTTCACATTGAAGTAAACTTAGATAAGCTTAGTTTGTACTTTAAAAACTTTCATAAAGAAAACCTTAAGTCTGTATGAACCTTATGGTGACTTTTAACAAAGTTTATGAGAAGCAGTAGTATAAATTTTAAATAGGACCTTCCCAAACACAGAAGAGCACAAATATTCTCAAGTAATGTTATGAGATCCTGATACCAAAGCCACACTAAGAAAATAATATATTCTCTGGAAAAAGTTTTCATTCAAGAACCTGAAAGCAGAGCCTTCTAACCAATAGCACAATTATTATTATTATTATTATTATTATTATTATTATTATTATTATTATTATTATTTGAGACAGGATTTCTCTGTGTAGCCCTGGCTGTCCTGGAACTCACTCTCTAGACCAGGCTGGCCTCAAACTCAGAAATCCACCTGCCTCTGCCTCCCAAGTGGTGGGATTAAAGGCATGTACCACCACTGCCCAGCATAGCACAATTATTATTTACTGTAGCAACATTTACTCTCTTAAATAAATTTTTACTTAACATTAGAGAGGCATCTATTTCCTGCACAGGAACATCCACATTCAAACTCTCATTTCTGTTCTTATTGTTTACAGAATCTCTTGGATAATCTGGGCAAACACACATATCTGCTCTGTATACTTCACTCATATCTATAGCACTTTTATCTTTATTGTCTCAAAAACACAGGCATTCACAACAGTCAATAATTCCTATAGACAGAAGGGTAAGAACTAAACATATTCAAGAAAAGACGTCTATGTGGAAGAGAAAGTTACACATTCTGAGGAAAAGCAGGGAATGAGGCTTAATGATCATACTGTGAACAACAGCATTGCACCAAAACCAGTGAAGAGGGCTGTAAGGATGACGTACTGTGAACAAAGACATTCCCTTAAGCTCATCCCTTTGTTCACATGGTAAAACTAAATGCACCCACTGAGGGAAATACTGCATCGGAGTTAAACAGACCAGGGAGACTTCCAAGGTTTAGAGTTCCAAAAAAAATAGTGTCAGATAGTGGCCCTGCCTTTCTTGCCCAGGTAAGTCAGGGTGTGGCCAAGCATTTAGAGGTCAAATAAAAATTACATTGTGTATACAGACCTCAGAGCTCAGGAAAGGTAGAAAAGATACATAGAACCTTAAAAGAGACCTTGACAAAATTAACCATGGAGACTGGCACAGACCAGCTAGTGCTCCTTTCCCTTGCCCTGTTTAAAACCAGAAATACCCCCTCTTGATTCAGTCTTACTCCTTTTGAGATCCTTTATGGGGCTCCCACGCCCATCACTGTTTTAACTGATGTAATTGAACCCACATGTTGTTATAATAATGATCCACATGCTAAGTTAAAAGGCTTACAGGTGGTTCAAAAAGAAGGCTGATCACAACTGGTGACAGTGAATGAGCTGGGTACCCCAAAGACATCTCGCCAGTTCCAGTCAGAGTTCTGATCTGTGTACACCTACATCACGCCCAGACCCTCAAACATCTCCAGAAGGGTCCCTACCTAGCCCTCCTTACTACCCTCCTTCTTATCCTGTTTTCTGTTCTTAGCCTTTGGCCCATACATCCTTAATTGCTTAAGTACAGTACAAGTTTTGATGCTCATACAATAGTATCAGTAACTGCAACAAAGTGAGACATCATTTCAGGATTGAAATGTACCAGAGAGAAAAGGGGGAATGTAATATCCAAAATAAATTCAAGACTACCCCGTACCTTCCCCCTTCCAAAGGACTTTCCAAACTGTACTAGCAGGCCAAGTACAGAAACAGATTAAAAAAAAAAATCTGGCTGACTAAACAAATATCGTAACATAGTTTTAACGGTCAAAACAAGATTAACAATCCCTCTGCTCCGCCTCACTCTCAAAGAAAACCCACAAGGACAGAAAAAATGAGAGCCATCCAATACAAACCAAACAATGTCTAAAAAGGTTATTGGCTACACCAATTAAAGTAAGCCAAACTATCCTGGTGCCTATATCTGGTCCTTATGAAGGTATACAAAGTGTGTTCTTCCTTTGTTCTGGGTCTCTCTTCTGGTCTACATGCTGGATAAGTAAAATCCTGAATCTTTTTGCAACGATGGGGGTCTATGTAGTCTTTGTGAGTAAAGGTCTTTTGACAATCTACAACAGTGTGACTATTGTAGGTTCCTCGTGCACACCCAGGGCCCCACACCCTCAAACATATGGGAAAGCACTACTGGGCTCAGTGAGTTAAAACATAATAAGAACCTTTAAAAATATCAAATGAGGACACGTCAGTCGAGTTGAGAGGGAGACAGGAAGCTGGGAGGGAGGCAGGAAGTTGGGAGGGAGACATGATGAGGTATCTTGGGGAGGGTAGGAGAATGGCAGCAAACAGTGGATATGATCAATATGATCAAGATACATTGGATACAAGTATGAAAACTTAAATGTATAATAAAAATTAAAATGGGAACAACAAAAATCAGTATCAATCTGGCAGTTTCTCAAAAACACTGGAAATAGTTCTACCTGAAGACCCAGCTACACTGCTCTGGGGCATATAACCAAAAGATGCTCTGCCCTACCACAAGGACACGTTCTCCACTATGTTCAGATCAGTTTTATTCATAATAGCCAGAAATTAGAAGCAACCCAGATGTCCCTCAAAAAAAGAATGGATGTAGAAAATGTGGTTCATTTACATAATGGGATACACTTTAGCTACTGAAAACAAGGACATTGTGAATGTTGCAGGCAAATGGATGGAACTAGAAAATAGCATCCTGAGTGAGGTTGCCCAGACCCAAGAAGACATGCATGGTATGTACTCACTGATAAGTGGATTCTAGCCAAAAAATACAGAATATCCATGAAACACCCTACAGACCCAAAGAAGTTAAATAAGAAAGAAGGGTCAAGTAAGGATGCTTGAATCACACTTGGAAGGGGGAACAAAATAATCATGACAGGCAGAGGGAGTGAGGGACCTGAGTGAGTGAGGAGAGGGAAAAGAAGAGGGGAATAAAGGGGCAGGATCAAGTATGGAGAGAGATAGGAGAGAGGTCCAGAGGGCCAAGAGAATGAATGGACATATGCAGCTGCCAAGGGTGGAGATAAAGAGGAATCCCTAGAAAGTCCCAGAGACCTGGGATGTGAGAGGTTCCCAGGACTCAATGCAGTGAAATGTTTTGGATTTCAGAAGCCCAAAAAGTAAAAACAAAAATAGACAAATAGAGCTACATAAAACTAAAAGGTTTCTGGACTCAAAGGGACTAACCAATAGAGCAAAGAAAATGTACAGGGTCCAGATAGAGACCTGATTCCCAGAATGTAGAAGGAGCTAACAACTCAACAACAAAAACAATAGACAAACAGAAAAGTGGCTGAGCAGGGGCTGAGGACATTAGCAGACACTGCACAGAAAGAGGCAGGCAAATGACCAATAGAAAGTCAGTATGCAAATGGCCAAAAGAAAGAAGGCAGTATGTAAATGACCAGTAAAAGGAGGTTTGCAAATGGCCAATAAAAAGGAGGTATGCAAATGATCAATAGAAAGGAGGTATGCAAATGATCAATGACTACATGAGAAAACACTCAACAGCACCAGTAATCAGGGGAATTCTAATCAAGACCACAAATAGATATGAACTAAGTTTAGTAAAAATGAGCTATTAGAGCACAGAGTCAGGAGGAACAGCACAGGTCTATTATCCCAACATTTGAGAGGCAGAGGCAGGTGGATTATGATTTGAGATTGGATGATACCTGGTAGCCTGGGCTGATCCATAGTCAGACAAAAGAAACCAATGACTGCTGGTGAGGATGTGGGGGAGGGGAACGTTTGCATAGTGTGGGTGGGCAGGGAAGTCTACTCCAACCATATGGACATTCCTTTAAAAACTAGGGCTAGAACCTCCACATGATCCAGTCATCTCACTCCTGGCCATGTTAGCCAGAGGAGCCTAAATGAGCATGTTACATGTGAATTCCACACGCCCCTGCTTATTGCAGAACTAGTCCTAGGCCAGATACAGAGTCAGCCTAAATATCCATTGTCTTAGTCAGGGTTTCTATTCCTGCACAACATCATGACCAAGAAGCAGTTGGGGAGGAAAGAGTTTATTCAGCTTACATTTCCATACTGCTGTTGATCACCAAAGGATGCAGGACTGGAACTCAAGCAGGTCAGAAAGCAGGAGCTGATGCAGAGGCCATGGAGGG
>NC_034606.1:62897176-62898977 GCF_900095145.1 Mus pahari | reverse complement strand
AGAACTAAACATATTCAAGAAGAGATGTCTATGTGGAAGAGAAAGTTACATGTTCTGAGGAAAAGCAGGGAATGTGGCTTAATGATCATACTGTGAACAACAGCATTGCACCAAAACCAGTGAAGAGGGCTGTAAGGATGACGTACTGTGAACAAAGACATTCCCTTAAGCTCATCCCTTTGTTCGCATGGTAAAACTAAATGCACCCACTGATTAAATCACCGAGGGAAATACTTCATCGCAGTTAAACAGACCAGGGAGACTTCCAAGACTATTGTGTCAGAATGGAGAGATTCAGCACCACCGACCCCAAAGGAAGGAGAATTTTTAAACACTGGAGTGAGTTAATAGAAGGTTCTGGATGACATTATCAGGGATGTTAGTCCACAGAATATAGCCAATGGACTGGGTCATCCTGTGTTTTCAGGTGATTTTCTCTGAGATTCTCTGAGTCTTTATGGTCAGAGACCCATAACTGGACATGCTTTGCTCTCCAGTGTTTTTACTTTAAAGATATTTACTTTAAAGACTTTAACGTGTTTTTACTTTACTAGGTCTTTGAGACAGACATTCCGGGGTTGTAAAGCCTGCCAGAGGTCAAGGTGGTTGTCATATACAGTTCAAAGAGGAAAACAAAGAACTTAAAAGTCCATAATTTCCAAAGTAAAAGGGGAAATTAGAGGCAAGGGAGATGACTAAAGAGTGCTCCCTGCTTTGTAGAGGACTGGAGTTCAATTTCCAGTACCTACATTAGGAGGCTCAGAACTGCCTCTAACTCTAGCCCCAGGGGATCTGAAAGCTTTATCTGTCTCCTAGGATACCCCCAAATAAGTGCACAAACACATATCCACTCATAGTTAAACATAAAGTAAATATTTAAATAAAAACCGAAGTACTTGGGGCTGGAGAGGTGGCTTAGCAGGTAAAAGCACTAACCCTCGGGGCTCTCTTCCCAGTAGCCATAACCATTGCCCTCTTATTGCTACTCAGGCGTACATCCAGGAAAAACATTTATACACATAGCATAAAAATAAATCTAGACATCTCTGGGAGACCTGCCCTTTTCTGAAAGGAAATGGAAAAGGAGTGGATCTGGGGAGGGCGGAGGGAGCGGTGGGGGGGGGTAAGGGGGTGGGCAGAGAGGAGGGAAGGAGAAACTTTGGTTGGGATGTAATATATGAGAGGGAATTTTTAAAAATCTAAAAAGAAACCCGCAGAATTAAAAGGCTTTCATGTTCAATACATATAAGGAAATTGCTAAGCTAGTTGCATCAAAAAAGCAAACAGTTAAGAAATTTAAGACATCAACTCACGTATCGCTTAGATGTGCAAGCTCAGCTGGTCACTCATTGGTTACCTGGGTGTAGGTACCCTTTTGCATTACTCTACATGAGAAGTCTGGTCTTGTTTTGTAACACCCTTAGAGAAATATTTAGAATAAGGAAATCATTGGGGGAAAAATCCAAATAAAATAAAACAAAACAAACAAGTAATTGTTCACCTGTTTGTATTCTGAGAATCAGTGTTTTCTTGTTGATTTAGAGTAGCACAAGATTAGAAGACTCTCAAAAATGTCTTTGAATGCTGGGACTGGAAGATCACCCTGTTACACTATCTTCATCTGCTTTCTGTGGCTGTAGCAGAATATCTGAGACTTGGGAGCTTAGAAAAGAAAGAACTATGTTCAGACTCTCCATCTAAGCATGACATTGGCATTCCACTGCTTGGAATTCATGTCAAAAACTGGGAGTGTGTGTGTGTGTGTGTGTGTGTGTGTGTGTGTGTGTGTGTGTGTGTGTGT
>NC_034606.1:62859489-62897125 GCF_900095145.1 Mus pahari | reverse complement strand
TTCTAGCAAGGGCGCGTGTGAGAGTGTGTGTGTGTGTGTGTGTGTGTGTGTGTGTAAAATAGGAGAACTGTAGTGCCATGGAAGTGTTAGTGCCCCCCCCCAAAAAAAACACAGCCAGGAGCCAATCTGAGGCAACTCACAGCAGGGTCTTTATTCTATTCAAGCTAGCTAGCCCCCCCCCCAACATCACACAGGACAGTCTTGATGGTGGTGGGGAGCCCCGAATATCTATTGGGACAAGGCATTATAGTACGCAGCTATTGAGTGAACAGATTTGAGAGGATGGTTTTCAGATGGCATACAATCTAAAGCCAGGACATAAGTCAGGTGTAGAATTATAAGTCTTTCAAGCTAGGAGAGATGATGACAGTGTTCTATTTTATTGACCAAAATGATGGGCTGGGTGTTAGGTCTGTCTCGTACTTCATAAAATACAACATGGTGATCGTTGTGCTCAATTTATATTTTGAGAGAAAAGTTTTTTTGTTTTGTTTTTGTTTTGTTTTGTTTTTAGTTAAACAAAAAGGGCAATATGTGGCAGGATTTACCCTGTCCAATCTATTTAAATATTAGTGAAGCAGGAGGCCTGTGATTGGACAGGGAAAAGGGAGGTGGAGCTAAGAGTTGCACAGACAGAGAGCCTCAGGAGAGAGGGGAAAAAAAAAAAAAAAACAAGAGGGAAGACAACGAACAGGATGATTCAGAACCAGCGTGGCTTTAAATAGCCACAGGCAGATATGTTATCATATAGATGTAGAATAATTGGGATAACTTGTCTAATCTAGGTGGGCAGCTTGTAACATTATTCAATTGGCCCTGAAATTATTGGGTGGGCATCTTGTGAACTGGTAATTTATTGATAAATAAGTCTGACTCTTTAATTATAAGCTTCTAAAGTTTTGTTTTACTGGGTTACTGGAATGTGGGCTGCCATCCATAGGGGATTTATGGCTGAGAAGGAACTAGTAGCTCCAGAGACAAGCAAATCAGAGCTGGGAATACCATGATGGGTCTCTGCAGGGATGGGGTGGTGTGGAGGAGGGGTCTAGCTAGAGACAGAGACTTCGAGTATCTCAACAGAACTTTACCCAGAGGGACAGAGCAACAACCCTTGCTCTCTAGCAAGGTGGCTTCTTTGTCTACCTGGGTGCCAGTCCTTGACAGAAGAAAGGACTCTTGTTGGCCATGGTTTCAGTATGTATGCCTGCCCTACCATGTCCTGTTCACTCAATGTAAATAGCCTGGGTTGGCTATGAGACTATAAGTAGTCTTTCAAGCCCATCAGAAACCTGAGAATAGCCAACATTCACTGAAAATATACAGGAAACCTAACACAGCTTCCAGAACTGAGACAAATTGTAGAAACAGCTGCCTACCTGTGCAGCTCCCGTAAGTCGGGAAGATTGGAGCATCGGTCTTCAGCCTTCTGGCCCAGGATCATCTGACAGACCTTAGAGAAACAGGAATACTAAGGACTAACCTACCCTGTCTCGGCAGAACCAAGCTGTCCTAACCTGTAATTGTGTCCTTTCGAGAACAGTACACGTCTGCAGGAGAGATGGGCAATTTTCTGCCCAGTGGTGTAGATGCCCAGCTGCTTCTTTGAATCCATGAATGGGAAGCCATTAGGAGCAGATTTGTCTCAACAACAAGTGAATAAGTAACAGTATGTGTCACAGTCTGTAGATTTCTGGTGTTTTTGAAAACCAGCTATTTATGTAATCTGGACTATTCTCCATAAACAACTCTCAGCTATTTCTAATTAAATATCTAGATAACACTCTAACAATAAACTCAGAGACATGAATTTGCTATTTGGCACATAACTTACCGGCTTAAACATTTCAGATCAGTATATATTAACAGCTGTAGAAGGACTGGGTCTAATCCCTGTACTTTTAAATTTTTTGCATCAATAAAAGAAATTTATATCAATAAAAGCCTTGATTTTGCATCAAAATAAATTCTGTACCAAAATAAGAAATTGTGAATTCAACTTAGTAACAATTATAAAAATTTCTACTAAAAGAGATTATGGCTATACAATTAATTCTAGATATTTCCTCCCTGTTCCAATTATGACCATTTCTAAATTCCCTAGAAAGACAACCTATAATAACCACCTCCAGCCCCAAAGCCCAGGGAACTGGGGCAACAACTCTTCATAACTTCTTCAAGCTGAATATGGGCATTGAGATATCTTTTCGGGGGTGGGGAGTGGAGGGTAGGGAAAATAGGGGAGTTGATTGGCCTTAAGAAGGCCACACCAATGATTGATTTAGTCTCTGATGTCTGTATCTTGACTGGGTCCAGATGAAAATCCAAGACATCAGGAGTTCAAGCAGGTCAGTTCAGCATATCTGATGATGAGACTCACCAAGCCTATATATTCTGCAACATACAAATCTCAAAAACAAAATTTTAGTATCAGCAAGATACATTTTTTGTTTGATTCTCTGGAATCTAGTACTCTGGGGGTCTCCCTTCATCATATCTGATCCATATAACTCTGGAAGGTGTATAGACACTAATCACCTTTTCTAAATATGCAAAGACAAAACCTTTCTCCCAAAATAGCATATCCTTAAGTCAGTAACCAGGAAAGCTTGTATCCTGCCCTCTCTTCCAGAGGAATAAGAAAACCACGAAACTCAAAATCACACCCATTTTGAAAGTTAAAACAATCCAAAACAAATAAAGTAAGCTAAAATACTGTATGTGTCTATTCTTAGGCCTTGTCTATTTTGTCAAGCAAGAATGTAACCCAAGATTTCCATGGAGCCCACATAGACAGAATTTGAGTATCCTGTGAGGTGTTATAAAGCAATATATCTTTCTTGTTATACCATCTATCTGTTTGGCTCTCTGCTGGAGCCACAGACATATTTTATTAATACCTGTTATAATATCTATCTGTTGATCTCTCTATCTGGAGCCACAGACAAAATTAATACCCATACATAGCAGGCAATTATTATCACCTCCTCTCTACATATCAGTGATTAATTTTCCCTATCCTAGTTCTGAACCACGGGCAAAATTCCCCACGTGATTCAGACAAAATCTGAATATAACTCTTTCCTAAAAGCAAGTAACCCCAATTTTATAAATTCACAATTCAATCCATATCTGCCCTATCCCCTGACTCAGAGTCACCTGCAACTCCCACAGCAGGGGACCTCAGAGCCTGCTTTGTTTCAGTTCCTGTGCTTGGGTTCACAGATTGGCCAGGATCATCCTTAGAAGCAAAAGAATTAAACCAGGAAACAGGAGAAGACAGCAAAGATGCCCAATACTTCTTAACAAGTATTCATTCAAATCAGACTGCATGCAAGCTAACACTTTAGTGTTTATCCAATCAGAATGAACCCATGACAACATTTTAGTGTTTATTCCATCAGAATGCACCAATGACAACATTTTAGTGTTATCTTGTAGAATCTTTTGGCTTGATGAGTCTGGGAGCCCAGGCACCAAGACTGTAAAGTTCCCCAGTGCTGAAAACTGTATTTATGGGAGTAATGCACAAATATAGAGGAGCCAAGGCTGATACAAAAATTAAGAAAGATCCAGAGCTGATACATAGAGATGGGGGAGCCAGGGCTAATACACAAAGACTGCTAACCTCCTAAGACATTTGGAAGTTTTCTTGAGAACCAAGAACCCTAAAATGACTGAGACCTCTCCCTGTGCCCAGGAAAACATGCTATATTCTAAGGAAGTCTGGGTTCTACATGTAAGAAACCAACCAGATACAATTCATCCATTTTCAAAAACCAGAGTTTCATCAACGGAGCAGGCTAGGACCATCGGGTTAATGATGACATAGTAAGAACGATGAGGTACATCATGTCCATGTCAACACACGGACAGTGACTGTCACCTGACATAGCACATTAACTCCTTGGCCCACTCCACCAGCTTCCTATTTTATTTCTTTTCTTCTCTAAATGGATATCCCTGTGTCTGTGAGTTTCCCATACCCCAGGTACAGCACTTCTATCAGCTCCTTCTGAACAGTCTGCAATGCCCTTCTCACCTCCCACCTCCAAACTCTTCCTCAGAAAAAAACATGTAAAAGGTGGCATCATGTGTTTGCTATTCTCCACATATGCAGTTTTCCCTTGTAGTGTGGCACGGTGTTTGGACTTCCATGTAATTACAAGGAAAGATGAAAAGATACTGTTCCAGAGACAGGCACCCCAACAGAGACAATGGAAACACACACACACTCACATCACCAACATCAAAATAACAGAAACTAACAATCACTGACCATTAATATCTCTCAACATCATGGACTCAATTCCCCAATAAAAGACACAGGCTAACAGGGTGGATGCAAAAACAGGAATCATCATTCTGTTGCATACAAGATACACACCTCAGTAATAAAGATAGACATTGCCTCAGAGTAAAGGGCTGGAAAAGTTTTCCAAGCAAATGGACCCAAGAAGCAAGCTGAAGTAGCTACTCTAATATCCTTTTTAAAAAATAGCCTTTCAACCAAAATTAATTAAAAGAGATTGGGAAGGACACTTAATTCTCATCAGAGAAAAAAAAAAACTACCAACATGATATCTCAATTCTGAGTTGTCTATGCCCCCCAACACAAGGGTGCCCACACTTTTAAAAGAAACATTGTTAAAGCTTAAATCACATATTGAAACCCACACATTAATAGTGGGAGTCTTCAGCACCCCACTCTTCTAACCAATTGACAGGTAACTCACAAAAACTAAATAGAGATATAATAAAAGTAACTAATATTATGAATCAAATGTACTCAAACATTTTGCCCAAATTCGGAAGAATATACCTTTTTCTTAGTACCTCATGGAACCTTCTCCAAAATTGAACATATAGTCGGTCACACATCAAAAATAGCACCCACCACAGTTCATCAATGTAATCCTATGTAAACAAACTAAAAGAAAAAAATCACATGATCATCTCATTAGATGCCGTAAAAGCCTCTGACAAACTCCGACACCCCTTCATGTTAAAAGTCTTGTAGAGATCAGGGCTACAAGACACACACACACAAACACAATGGAGACAATATACAGCAAGCCAATAGCCACCATCAAATTAAATGGAGAGGAACTTAAGGCATTTCCACTGAAATCAATGACTAGGATGTCCACTGTCTCCCTATCTCTTCAATATAGCCTTTGAAATCCTAGCTAGAGCAATAAGACAACTAGAGGAGATCAAGGGGATACAAGTCAGAAACAAAGAAGTCAACGGCGGGATTGTAAGGGTGGGACTGGGAAGAGAGGAGAGGTGAGAGGGGGCCATGATCAGGATGAATTTTAAAAATTAAAAAAAAAAGAAAGAAAAGTCAAGAAAAATATGTGTATAACAAACTCTAAAGATTACTCAGGGGAAAATGTTTGGAATGCACTTATCCACAATAGAGAAATTAACAATAATTGTTTTCTAATAAAAGTCACTTTTATTGTCTAAATAAATAAATAAATAAACAAACAAACAAACAAATACAGTATTTTCAGAATTGATCCCTAATGCTGCTGACAGGTCAGCCACAGCTCTCTTCCCTCTTACTCATGAACAAGACTATCCTAAGGCCACTTGAGACAGTGGAGACACTAGGTGAACGATGCCTGGCCCTTTCATAAAAACAGAGCAGAGATCCTGCTCCTGCTGGTTTCACACCATCCACCCACAACATGTCGTGAACGGAGTCACGACACTGATGCGTTGCTGGGTTACACTGATAACCCCATGTTGCCTGCTTAAGCGAGAATTTCCAAGCCTGGCGCTGGGGCTGAGGATAGGACCATTCTGGTCCAACCATGCTCACACATCCCACGAGCTGCTCCTAAGAACGCCCTCTATACCTGTTGCCAACTGCAGGTTTCCTTTCTTATCCCATCGTTCCCGCTCCTCTGCCTATTTCTGCGAGTCTCTGACCTCCCTGCTGGACGCAATCACTTCTCTTTGCTTCTATCCTAGCTCGGGGTAGATTTTTAAAAAAGAAACAGGTATCACATAGCTTATGGCAGATAGTCTTCGGCGCATGCCTCCACTGATAGGCTGGCTATACGATTTTGCAGAATGACTGTGATAAAACAAACGTGAACGTTTACAAGCTAGGTTCTTTCTACCATTATCTGTTTCGTAGGTCTTTCTGGTCTTTTCCAGCCAACAGAAATGCGGCGCAAGTCACATTTGTAATATGTAAAACTAACACACTTAACCTAACGTAGCTTCGATATTACGTTTTTAAAAATCAAGTCGTCTAAATGTGCAGTGCACACTTGTAGCCCATGTCTCTTCAGGTCTGAAGGCAATGCAGCAAGCAGCACTGCCCACTTCACTTCAGCACCATCTTGTTGGAGCCAACGTGAAGGAAGGCATCCTTAGAAGTCCGCTGTCCAGTCGGGTTTGGCAGTCTGTCTGTCAAGAGGGCTAGTCCTAGGGGAGGGTTCCAGCCCTCTTGTATCCCCACTCCAACTCCCACCCTACTGCCAGGCGGTGAGGGAGGTCGCAAGCGGTGGGTGGGGCCCCGGGAGCAGCAAAGCCCTTGGGCTGCGGCGACAGGAGTGTGGGTCCAGCGGTCCCCTCCGCCCGCGCCCGCCCCCGCCCGCACCACGGAGCCCCGGAAGCGGCGGGATTTCCTGTGCCCGCCCCGCGCCGGCCCTGTCGCCTGTCGCTTGCTGTGCGGGCCGCGGGCTCGGCTACGCCGGGCGGGAGGCAGCGCCAAGGGGCCGAGTCGCGGTGAGTGGGGCTGGGGTGCGGGCGGGCGTGGAGGAGGGCACCAGCCTGGCGGTGGAGACGGTGGCGTCGGTGTCGCATGCCTGGTCCCGCCGCTGTCACTTGCGTGGGCGTCCCCGCAGCACCTTTCTGGCACTTGGTATATCCCCTGCTCGCGGGAACCTGTTTTCTGGTCCCACTTAGCTAGCTCCAGAGTCTTCTGAAATCTGACACTCCCGGGGGTGCTGTGTCTGACTCAGAAGAAACCTTATTCTGCTGCGGGCTCGGGGCCCGAGGTGCCACACCCGCGATGGCAGGGTCACTGAGCCACTCTTCGTCCCTGTGCCCTTGGGCCACTCTTTGATACTAAGACCCTGTCTCTGTCGAAAAGAACTCGCTGGAAAAAAAAAAAAAAAAAAACTTCAGCAGGTGCCCTGCCTCCCAGATACATGCAGGCAACAGAAATGAAAACCCAAGAACCCAGGCTCCAGCGGACTTGGGACCATCCTGAAATAGGGGAAATGGAAGAAAGACAGGTTAATGCTGGAGCCCAGGTGCTGGCCCTGCCAGGAGCACCCTAAGAAATGCAGGCAGGTGACAGCATTCACATCATCCTTAGCTCTGGGTTCCCACTAACACTTCCACAGGTTCTCGGTCATCCAACTGGCCCAGTGCGCTCTGCAGAAAGGGAATCAGGCCAGGGTGCATCCCTGAGGCCCCAAAGCCATCTTTGAGCTTCAATGATGGAAGAGGAATTTGTTCTTTCTGTACATTGTAACTGGCCTGGGGTCTGCTGTAGCCTTCCCCAGCCTCCTGGGTTCCCGCAGATGTTACTGGATGATCCTGTGAGCCAAAATGGCCCCCTGAGATTCTGTATATGAGTACCCTGTTACTGTCTTCAGACACACACATTGGATTCCATTACAGATGGTTGTGAGCCACCATGTGGTTGCTGGGAATTGAACTCAGGTCCTGTGGAAGAGCGGTCAGTGATCTTAACCACTGAGCCATTTCTCCAGCCTGCCCCTGAAATTCTGACTTGTTCTAGGGAGATTATTGGTTGCTCTGTCTACACAGAAAGGGAATAAAAAATGACAGAAATGGATTGCCACGCAGGAAGTTGTTCCACGGTCGTTATCAAATGGGACCTGTCTTGTTCTAGGATTGTTGTGGACTCTAGAAAACAAACAGAAACAAATAAATACTAGCCTGAATCTTCCCTGTGATCAAAACCGTTTATTCTGTTTGATACATAGACATATTTACTGGTGGCCTGACTGGTCAACCATCTGTTGCTTTTCATGCCCAAACTATGTCTGTTGGTTTAGCTTTTCCAGTGGCTGGGTTTCCTGTCCCTTTCTTAACTCTAATTTCTTCCCATGAACAAACATTGGCTTCCCCATACCGTTCTTGAAGTTGGATATATTCTTTATAAGTTGCTGTGACCGGTGCCTGTCACACACTTCAGCCCACAAGGATGCTCATTCCCTCTCATGCTGTGCTAGTAACGCCACCTTCTGGGCTCCTCACTGACCTGCAGCTCCAGCCCCCTGTCGAGGCTGCATTGGGTGCTTACGGCTTGCTTTTGTAGCTGTCCAAGCCACTGGCCTTTCTGCTGGGTTTTATCAGTTCTCGTTTCCCACGTGAGTGTGACAGATCATGGGTCCCTTCACCGAGACTTTTCTTAAGGGAGGGCTATCTGGTTCAGCTTGAGAGAAGAGAGCAGGTACTCAAGACAGGCCACACCCCCTGGGTGGAACTTCTACATCAGTTGATGAAGATGTAATGTGAGGCATAGAATCTCCAGGTATGATAGCATCCATCTTTGTTGAGTGGATTCCTTCCTGTGTTTTCAACAAATTCGCTGCACCTTGAGTGACTGAAATACAATGCAAACCCTCTGGATCTTCAGGATTGGATTAATTGTATTTTAAAGTGAAGTTCTTGCAGTCCTGGGGGAAGGTCTGTTGATAGTGTGAGGCCTTCGAAATAACAGGGACTTGACTGTGTGGCACCCATCAGTTCCTGAGCTCCTCCGGGAAAGCTTGGCTCACACCAGGCTTTGTAAACTCATCTTCCATGGGGCTGGCTCCTCGAACCATTCTCTGTCCTTAGCCTCGAGAACTGTTCTCTGAAGCTTCCTTGGGCATATCACCCCCTTCCATAGATGAGTGCATCAATTCTTGACTTGTTCCAGGTCACCGTGTGTGCTTGCTGCAGACATGCTTTCAGAACAGGCTGTAGGCCTGGGCACAGGCTGGGAGCCGATGAATGCGCAGCTGGATGTGACAGAACCCCAGTTAGAAAGAGGAACCCGGGAAGAGGGCCTGTGGAGAACAGCACCAAGGCCGCTGGAGCACCTTCACTATGGTCTTGAAGACGAGCCACTGTCCCTTCAGGAGAAGGGTGAGAACACACGGGGGGTTGCAGCACTAGAAGTCTTCTAGCCTTTGCTCCAAAAGTGGCATTAAAAATTCCTAACCTGGCTAGGTACGGTTGCTCAAACTTGTAATCCCATTCCTTGGAGGATTGCCATGAGTTTCAGGCCAGCCTGGGCTACAGAGCATGGCCCTGTCTCAAACAACAATCGTTAATTTCTAATTGCCACCAACTGAAGAATGTACCAAATACCAGGTTCAATCTGTTTATCCTGGGCCCTGCTGTCCAGCAGACAATGAGGTTCTGCATCTTCCAAACTATGTGAAGAGGCTTCTACTGTTTCTCACACGGTCATTCCTCCAACAGGCAAGCGTGTCATTAATGGTATTGAATGTGGGAGACCCAGGATGTACTGGGAGACTCATTACTGTTGGAGACCATGGTCAATAACATATATTTCACATGATGATCATCAATCAGTACCATTCAAACTACAGCCAGTCTTAACTCAGTGTCCCTAGATCCTTACAGAACTGTTTGAGTGGAGGCCTCCACATCTCTATATATGTGTTTGAGTTTTACCACTGAGCACAGATTGAGAAGATAAATAGGTCCCAGTGCATCCTGGGAAAGATGGGTGGTTCATCTCTGATGGTTCCTCTCTCCCCTCACCAGCTCCTTCTGCTCCCTGGGTTCCTGCCGTTCCCCAAGAGGGGAACACTGGAGACTGGGAAATGGCAGCCGCACTTCTCGCAGCCGGATCCCAGGTGAGCTGTGCTCCCCCTGTGCTTTCCCAAGGCTGGTGTCATTGCCCTTCTACAGCTCGGGCATCATCCCACTGGCTTGTTAGTTCCCGTCAACACTAAAGTGTGCTTAGAACAGAATAGATTCTGTTTAAGGGATGTGTAATGTTTTCTGTTGGGTGACTGTGTTATCTATTGGATGAGAGTGGGGATTTCAGAATAACCAGTTGATTGATTCCTTTAGAAAGAAAATCTGAAATCCGGCATGGTGGTGCCTGCTTGTAATTCCAGTTTCTGGGGAGGCTGAGGTAGGAGTGTGGCTTGAGTCTAAGAATTCTGGGACAGTCTGGTGGCACAGTGAGACCTTATCTCAGAAAGAAAGAAAGAAAGAAAGAAAGAGAGAAAGAAAGAAAGAAAGAAAGAAAGAAAGAAAGAAAGAGAAGGAAAGAGAAGGAAAGGAGAGAAAGAAGGAAGGAAAGAAAGAAAGGGAAAAAGAAAGGAAGGAAGGAAGGAAGGAAAGAAAGAAAGAAAGAAAGAAAGAAAGAAAGAAAGAAAGAAAGAAAGAGAAAGAGGGAAAGAGAAATAAAGAAGGAAGGAAAGAAAGGGGAAGAAGGAAAGAGAAAGAAAGAAAGAAAGAAAGAAAGAAAGAAAGAAAGAAAGAAAGAAAGGAAGGAAGAAAGAAAGGAAGGAAGGATGGGAAAAGAAAAAAGAAAAGAAAAGAAGAAAAAGGAAAGAAAAAAGTCCTGGAAAAGGTAAGAAAAGAGGGGCCAAGGAATGCTCGGAAGAGAGAACATCAAGTAGACAGGGTGGTGTAGATTGTGGAACTTTTAGGAGAGAGAAGAAAAAACTATGTAAAGATCTGGAAAGAGAATGCAAGTGGAGAGAGTAGCCGTGGAAAGACACCAGCGTTGGCTGTGGTGACATTTCAGGACGCTTACTATGTGTAAGCCTCCCTGAGATTTATACATACTAAGTACCGTGAGAACAACTCAGTCACTCCATTCCATTGCGAGAACATTGGCGCCGGAGAAGACGGAGGCATTTGGATAACGCCGCTCATGCGATGTACTAGGGAGATGGGCGTGTTTTGTTTATATCATGTTGTGTTGACAGAGAAGGGAAGGTCAAGTGGAGGAAGGAGACTGTGGTACAGTCTACAAGAAAGACTAAGGCAGGTAAGAAGAGATGCAGGGCGCACCTGTAGTTAAGCCACGGACCTGTCGAGTCTGACTTCTCACGGTCTCGCTCAGGAACCTCCTCTAGTCACTTTCCCCATGTTCACTCCTTGACCTTGTCTCTTTTTCTCTTTAACAAAGCTATGGGCCTTGCCTCGTGCTTTGTTAACCTGCTAGGATTTTTTTTCCCCCTGGGGTCCTCTCTTGCCCTCTTTCCTCATCCACCTCAGTCCTTCATAGTGAGGTCATGTTTCCGGTCAGAGCAGCTGCTAACAGACACCGCCTGTCTTGTTTCAGGGCCTAGTAACTATCAAGGATGTGTCCTTGTGCTTCTCTCAGGAGGAGTGGCGGAGCCTGGACCCCTCTCAGACAGACTTTTACGGAGAATATGTCATGCAGGAAAACTGTGGGATCGTCGTCTCTCTGAGTAAGCAAGATCTTATGAACCCTGGAAGGGTGGAGCTGCCCACTTCTGGGTGTGGGAAATTGCCTGCTGAGGAGACTTTGGCAAGGGCAACAAAGAAAGATGTTGGTGCTAAGCCCAAAAGAGTTGAAGTGAGGGATCTCTTTGTAAATAATGCTAAATTGTGGAGTGGAAACTTAAGGCTCATCTTGGTTGGGAGTTTGAGGCTCCCTATACAGCCGAGAAAGGGCCACTGGAACATCCTGGAAACTGGAACATCACCCTGGGGAAGGTGAGGGTGCTACCAATCAGACTTAAGAGTGTTAAGGTAAAGTAGGAAGCAGAAAGGATGTGGCTGGGGGGTTTGAAGGAAGAGAACTGGCTCACTGGGAGAGAGCGTGTGGTTTTCTAGGAAAAGGAAGAAAGACTTAAGAGTCGTGACTGGAGGCTTGTGTCTGGGTTTTTGATCCTGTCATCCAAAGGAGGAATCTAGGAAGCAGTTTTGTCCATTAATACAGAATTATTGAACTAACCTGGTGTGTGTGTGTGTGTGTGTGTGTGTGTGTGTGTGTGTATCCTTTTCTCCTGGACAGGGTTTCCCATCCCCAAATTGGACATGCTTTCTCAGCAAGAGGGAGGAGAAGACCAATGGGCCCCTGACCCCCAGGATGTAGAAGGGAGGGACATCCTGAAGGTCACACATACAGGTAAGGACCTGGAAATTCTCTCAAGGGTGTCATCTTTATATGTCCCTAACCAAAAAGTTTTTGTTTTCTAAAAGCAAGTCTGGGTACAGAAGGTGTGGAAGGCAGGCTGTGCCGGTTTGACCTGTAGCCCATACCTGTGAGACCTTGTATCTAAGTTATTACAGCTAAATGTGTTATCACCTGGGAGCAGCAGACGAGTGTCAAAGGACACAACAGGCACTCGACGAGAGCTGACACTGGCAGTCAGCATCCAAGTCACCATAGAGATGGTGTCCAAATCTATCCAATGATGCTGACAGCTACCAGCGATGACTGTAGCTCACACCTCACTCTCGTTCTATGTGGAAGTGTGAAGATGACGTTTAGTAGTGACAAACAGTAGTAAATAGTGTTAAGTAAATAATGTTGGTAAATAGATATTAGGGAGAGCATTTATCACTTACTGAGTGCTTACCAAAAGCAGATATGATTATCTTAAGGAGTTCAGCCCTACCACACACACACACATACACACATACATACATACACACACACATACACACACACACATACATATACACACACATACACACACACATATACACACATACATATACACACACACACATTCACATACACACACCCCAACACACACACACATATACACACATACAATTTCACATACACACACCTCCCAACACACACACACATATATACACACATACACTTTCACATACACCCCAACACACACATACACACTCACATATACAAACACACACACCCCAACACACACACTCACACACAACCATACACATACATACACACATACATATACACACACATACACTTTCACATACACACACCCCCCAACACACACATACATATACATACATACATACACACACATACATACACACACACCCCAGCACACACACACTCACACATACATATACACACATACATATACACACACACTTTCACATACACACACACATATATATACACACATACACTTTCACATACACCCCAACACACACACACACACACTCACACATACATATACACACACACTTTCACATACACACACACACATATATATACACACATACACTTTCACATACACCCCAACACATATATATATATACACATACACTTTCACATACACCCCAACACACACATACACACTCACATATACAAACACACACCCCAACACACACACTCACACACAACCATACACATACATACACACATACATATACACACACATACACTTTCACATACACACACACCCCAACACACACATACATACACACACACCCCAGCACACACACACTCACACACACAGAGACAGAAGAAATGAAGACTGGAAGAAGTAAGGTGTCTCAGGTGAAAACTAGGCTTTGAACCTCTCTGCAGTTGCTATGCTCTGCTGGGCTTTCCTAGCCCCTCTGGGCTAACATTTGGTATCGGGCAATGTTCCCTGGGACTTGGGTGCTGGGATCCTATCTTTGGACTCGCCTTTTACAGAGCTGCATTCTTCCCTCCCCATAGGAGACAGAAGTGAACCCCAGGGTGATACTCCTGAGCTAGAGGTGGAACCTCCCAGAACATTATCCAGTGTGTCTGAAGATACTGTTCTCTGGAACCCAGGGCAGGGTCCAAGCTGGGAGTCCACGGCCAGGAACTCCACAGGAATGCTCCTAAGCCCACGTTTTCTTCAGGAGGACAGCTTCTCTCACCTTCTACGTAGCACAGACACAGACTCTCTCTTAAAACCACATACGTGCTCTCAATGTGGGAAACAGTTTGTGTGGGGCTCCCACCTTGCCCGACATCAGCAAACCCACACTGGAGAGAGGCCCTACAGCTGCCTCAAGTGTGAGAAAAGCTTTGGGCGAAGGCACCACCTGATCAGGCACCAGAAAACCCATCTGCATGACAAGCCAAGCAGGTGTTCTGAGTGTGGTAAGAGTTTCCGATGCAGCTCGCACCTGGCCAGCCACCAGAGGGTGCACGCAGACAAGTCCTGCAAGGGCCAAGACTTTGGAGAGAGTCCTGGGGCTCAGCGCGGGCCGCCAGTGTCCAAGTGCCATGTGTGCACGGAATGTGGGAAGAGCTTTGGCCGGAGGCACCACCTAGTGAGACACTGGCTGACCCACACTGGGGAGAAGCCCTTCCACTGCCCTCACTGTGAGAAGAGCTTTGGCCGCAAGCACCACCTGGACCGGCACATGCTGACCCACCAGGGACAGAGTCCTGGGAGCAGCTGGGACAGAAGGACATCTGCCTTTTGAAATCTGTCTCTTCGGTCATATCTGTCAGCTGGTGCTACCAGCAGCCACTGCCAGAGCTGCCTCTCTCCTGTACCCTGAGGGCCGGAGTTATTTCTCTCCGCTTCTGTGAGATGATGTTCGAAAACAGAGTTCTCTGGGCAAAATTGTGGGAAACGGTGCAAAGTATGTGTGAGGCTATTCATGCTGAACCTACTCTCAAGGGACCCAGCAGGGATGCCTGAGGTCCATTCCCATTGGTTGGAGTCGATGTGGTACCAGTTCCTAAATATTTACTCTACAGAGAGAAAGTGAAAGCGGCTGTTAGTGTATCAAGGGCTTTGAGAACCCCCCTCCCCCAGCCAATTTCTATCATGTAATGGTTCCTAAATTTGTTTGACTCCAAGATCTACTTCAAATCCCACAGAATGGGTGATTCCATGAAGTGCTGGGCTAAGATGAAAGGAAGAAACAGGAAAGAGATGGTGGCCAGGCATTTGGAGCCTGAGAGCAAGGGGCCAGACACTCTGGTGTGGCTCTGCATCTCCTCTCTTCCCCTGTGATCACACACCTCACTCCTCCCTCTGAAAAGTACAGAGTGAGCTTTCACTCCCAGTTCATAGCCCCTCATCCTGTAAAGACACACACGCACGCGTGCACGTGTGCACGCGCACACACACACACACACACACACATGCTCAACATGCACATACCACACACAACCACATGCATGCACATGCATACACACCACATATACACACATGCACACATGCTGCACACACGAGCGCACGCGCGCACACACACACACACACACAGCTGAGAGATCAGGTTACAGAGCTAAAGAATGAACTTTGTTACCCAAGTAATCGAGGCCCACACAGAAGGAAAAACTGATCCCCTGGACCAGAGCTCTCTCTTGTCTGTGTTTTTGTGTCTGTGTGTATATGTATGCAGGGTCTTTGAAGACAGCATGCTCAGTGCAAACTGTACAAGTTAGGTTTTCTAGGAACTGTGTTCTAGGGATAAGGGTAGTGGGGACCGTGTGAGTTTTGGTTTTGTTTAAATGTATTCTGAGTGGTACAGGGAGTCGTGGTGGAATGGTGTAACAATGGCTTGAGTTGTGTACAAAGTTTTCCTTGGTATTCCTGGGATGTAGACAGTTGTGGATTTGTATATCTAAGTCTGAATCCCTGGGAAAAAATCCTCCCCCCTTACAGAGACAGAAAGGGACAGTAACTTTTGGTTGTTGTTGACCTCGAGCAATGTGATGGTGTTTTGTGCTGCGTGGGGTTCTGTCTTATTTTGTTTTACGTGCTAAAAATATCAGGACAGGGGTCACAGCGCTGGGAGTTACTCTTCCCATGCTAGTTTGGCTTTCATCAAAGGGGAGAATGGTTGCTGAGCCTCTCATTCTCCCAGGAAAAAGAACTGGGGGAGAAAAGGCTGTTGCTTACCTTGGCGACCTGAGGATCATGAGCTTCCTGAAGGTGTTCCTCCTGCCTCTGGAAAGGGCTTCACACTGAAGGCAGTGCAGGGTTAGCGCCTGCACTGGGTTCGGACAGATGTTCCCACGCCTGTCAGTTCATGAGTTTTCATGGTTTTTCTTTTTGGTGACTGTGTTAATACACATCTTACAACTTAACCTCTATTTAAGAGAAGTTTGAAGTTAGGGAGGAAAAGAAGCAAAGAATGTAAAAGGGGGTTCTCAAGGCTCACGCATGGGCTGCTTTTTCTCCTTGAGATATTTATTTTTTGAACACTGTTAGAATTAGCCAGAGAAGAAGCAGGAGGAAGTGATTTTCAGTGATCTAGTTAATGAGTGTTCTGCTTGGGAAAAGCTGGGTGAATCAGAGAGAGCTCTTAGGCCCTTGGCTCGAGAGGAATGGAAACAGTTATTTTGCTGACTGGGCATTTTGGTTAAATTGAGCAGCCCAGCCTCCAACCTCTTTCTGCAGCTGTTCAGAATAGCCTCCTTTCTTGAGCTAGGATGCATTCTCTTGCTTGTGTTCCAATGAATCAAGAAAAAAAGGGGGGGGCAGCCTTGCAAGCAGGTCTTAGCCTCCTGGGTTTAGAATCGTTCTAGAATCAATGTGATGAGAATGAGAAAAATCTCCCACTTTAATACAAATATTTAAGATAAAGTCAGTTCTGTCAAAGCAAGCCCTCGGGAATCTGATGGAAAGCACAGTTTACTTTGCAGAAAAGTAGACATTTACAACTCACTCATTTGCATATGCATTACGTGGGCTCAGAGCCTGCCCTTGGCAGCTCCAAAGGAGAGGAACAGTAGTTAGTGGTGTCTCTCTCACATCTTTAATCCCAGCTTCGGGGAGGCAGAGAGAGATGATTTCTCTGTTCTGGATGAGCCAAGGCAATGTAATGAGATCCTGTCTGAAAAAAACAAAAAACAAAACAACAACAACAAAAACATAAGGAATTTATCCTGCCTGACCGGTTGTTGTGTAGATGACATTTGTGTCAAAAATTACAAGGCAAGATTCATCAAGTATTTTAAGGACTTAAATACCAGGAGGCACCAGGAGATGCGGACAGAGCCAGGCCTGCAATGGCTAAGGGGCTGCTTAGACTGACTTTGCTCTGTTCTTAGGGAACGTCAGCCTGCTCGCAGGTCAGCTCGCAAAGCTGGTTTTAAATGCTTGTGGGAGTCATGTTCCTACCTATCAGACGATACCTCTCAATAACAGTGTAACCTCCAGCCTTTTATCTACTTTAGTAATTGCGGGGATAGAAAGTGGAGCCCCCAAAGGGTAGGTGCGGTTACAGCACCCAACTGAAAGGCAGCAGAGAGTTTAAGGGCTTTTTTTGCAAAAGGAACGGTCCTTTGGCTCATTTCTGATGTAACGTTATCTTGTCTACCTCGGTCCAATACAACGCCTTTGGACAAATAATAAAATGAGCAACAGCCATTAAATGAGTGAATGGGTCTGATTCTTCACATAGGAAGTCAGCCTCAAATTTTCACCTCCTCAACTCTTGGGTCTCATGACCATACTCTCCAAGACCCTTACATTTTAAAAATTTTATGTGTATGAGTGTTTTGCCTGAGTGTGTGTATATGCAGCACATATGTGTGTCTGATGCTCTCGGAAGTCAGAAGTGGGCAGTGAATTTTTGTGAGCTGTTTTTATCTACCGTGTGGGTGCTGGGAATAGAATCCAGGTCCTCTGCAAGAGCAACAAGTGCTCTTAAAGGCAGAGCCATCTTTCTGGACCTAACCTGTCAGCCCCTTTAATTAAACATGTTAATGTTTTCTCTGGGTGAGCTATAAAACAGGGAAGTCCACCTGGAGGAGCCTCTGGGTTTCCCTTTGTGGCCTGTCTTCTGGAGAACCCTTATACAACACACTCTCCCAAAGGGTGCTGTTTTCTCAAGGCAAGCATTTTAAACCACAATGGAAGCATTCTTTCCCCTGCTAGAGAGGTGCTACGCTTTCAGGGGAGGTACAGGGGACATAGTTTGGGATAGAGCCTCTCCCTTTTCATCATACCTACAAGGAAACCACTGTTCCTTGGTTCCACCAAGGGCAGTATGGGCCCGGCTCCAGACCTAGCGGTTCTTCCTATCTCTCTTCAGGTGCTCACACTGGATGGATGGGTAGGACTGAGCTATGGAAAGTCCCCCTTACTTTGTGTGTTCAAATGTGGTCTTTGGAGCCCAACCACCACTTTTGGTTTGGTTTGGTTTTTTAAGATGCCCTCCAGAATTGAGAACCCACTGGTTGGAGATTCAGATGTCAACTGAGCAGTGATACTTCACCTACTGAATGGACCAGCACAGTCAGGGAGCTCGCCCTGGGTTCTGTCCCCTAGTTCCCTCAATCCCAAAGAACTAGTTAGTCACCAACTTTAGCCAAGCTCTGGTAATTGACTGGGACTGGGGATTTCAATATCTTATATTTTTACCCTGGGAAGAAAAATGGGGAGGGGAGGGGGAACAAAACAAAACAAAAAGCAAAAAAAACCGCTTAACTCTACACCTCAGACTCCGCCCCTCTTTTTTTCCGTCACACTTATGTCCACACCTCAGGCCCCGCCCTCGGGCTCCCTCCTCTAACTCAACTCCTCTCCCCACAGGCAGCACCTGCTTGCTTCCTTCTCACTTCTGTTGTTCCTTGAGTTTGTTTTGCCTGAGCAATCCCATCCCTTCCCAGGGGTATTTATTCCGCCCCATTTCTGTCCCTGCAAACCTAGTTTCTCTAAGTTTCTGGCTAATTCCACTCCACTCCCATCCCGTTGGGTCCCCCCCCCCCACCGCCTGCTGCCTATTGCTCCCTCCTTTTCTCTTTCCTTTCTCTCTCCATCTCTCTCCCTCTTGTCTCTACTGTATTCAAAATCTCACCCACGGTGCACCAACCCACAGTGCACTTCCCCGACCCACTGCTTGCCTGGTCCAGCTCTTTCCCTCCTTTCCGGGATGCTTTTCTTCCCTTTCAGAGGCATTTCTCGTCTTTTTTTTTTTTTTTTTTTTTTTTTTTTGGTGGGTGCGGGGGGGGGGTAATTTACCCTGTGTTTCCTGAGTCTCAAACTGTCTCAGTTTGCGGGAGGGGGCAAACATAAGGATGTGCGCTCATACACTCAAGCAGAAAGATGGATGAGGACTTAACACAGGGGCAACATATCCAAAGAAGAGAACTTAATGGCTGAGAAATTCATTCATTTCTCCAGATACTTTTTTTTTCTAACCACAGCAGAGTACGTGTTGAGGGGTGAAGCGAAGGGCTGAAGGGGAGGGTGGGTCTCAATCTGGACAGCCCCCAGTCGCCCCTCCAAAACAAGCCTCAGAAACAATCTCCACCCCCCTGGCTTCCCCCCCCCCGCCCGCCCTCTCCCCCACCACCTGGATCCTGCTCAGCTCCCAGTGCTGCTGGCTCAGTGACCGGCTCCATAGAGTGCTGTAGCATCAGGATAGGAGTGGGTTGGACCTTGGACTCCCTCAGTCTGGGACCACTCTGCAAGTACCCACTATGCCTTTGCGGGACAGAGTGGAGTGTGGGGCCCGAGGTGATGAAGACCCGCTCCAAATGATCTCTAGCCAAGTTCACAGAAACTGGATGTTTTCGGGAAGCTAAATGGAGCAGGCACAGGTGGGGTTAAGGCATGGAGGAAGCTGGCTTCAGGGTTGCTTTGAGTGGAGTGGGGCAGGGAATAGAGAGGCCATGGTTGACCCACTAATGTATTGTTTTGAGACCAAGCCTCAGGCTCGCAGACAGCCTGGCCGCATGAGTGTAGCAGGGGCTTTGGGACTCCATGCTATAGAGAGACCCCTCTAGACCCCTGCTTAAGGGGTGTGCCTCAGATTCCTGCGCACTGGTAAGAGCAAAATCACGAGTCACATTGACAACTTGGCTACATCTGGAATTAACTCTAAAATGCAAGTGGTTGGGAGTATCTCTAGCAGATTTTTTTTCTTAATCGGACCCACTTTTCATCAAGATGGCTTGAGGCAGGAAGATTCACCTTTAATCTGGGCCACACCTTCTGCTGGCAGCCTATATAGAGGACATGGAAGAAGACTCACCCTCTTTGCTTGCTTGCTCTCTCTCTCTGGCAAGTCATTCCTTCCTAAGTATTAGAGCCTCCTTCTTCAGGATTCTGGCTGAGACATCCAGCCTCATGGACTGAAAAATTACTGGATTCTTGGGACTTTCCATTGGTAGGCAGCCATTTTGGACACCTGTAAGCCACTCTAACAAATGTTGTGTCTGTGTCTGTGTCTGTGTGTGTGTGTGTGTTTATCTGTATGTGTGTATCTGTGTGTGTGTCTGTGTGTGTGTCTCTGTGTGTGTTAGTGTGTGTATCTGTATGTGTGTATCTGTGTGTGTGTGTGTGTGTCTCTGTGTGTGTGTCTTTGTATGTCTGTGTGTCCATGTGTGTGTCTGTATGTGTGTCTGTGTGTCCGTGTGTGTGTCTGTGTGTGTGTACATACACAGAGTGAGTTTCCTTCTTTCAGGTTTTAGAGTTAATACCAGATATAGTCAAGACACTAATAAATCTTGTGTGTGTATCTGTGTGTAATGTATACATATACATATACACACACACATTCTGTCAGTTTTAGATAACCTTCTAGATAAATTATAAAGGAAAATTCATCCAAATAACACTTGGCTTCTCAATAAAAACAAACCAGAAGAGAGCAATGTATTTACTCTAAGTTCTAAAAACACCACAAATGCCAACCCTGACTCCCTTACCCAGTGAAACTATCTGCCATAGTTGAAGCAAAACTGCAAGTCTCAAGCCTTACAGACCAATGACCCCAACTCCTTAGTCAAAAGACATTGCTTAGTTAAAGGGACTTGCAAGAAAAATCTGTCTTTCTCTCATCTATAAGAAAAACATCTTACTTTCAGAATAGACAATACTTTAAGGTGTACAGATGAAAATATTTTTTTCCAAGCAAACTAGACCAGAAAGCAAGTATGCATCTGTCATCACATCTGACAAACTAAACATCAAATTAAGATTAATCAGAAGAGATAACTAAGACCATTTCATCTTGCTCAAGGGAACAATTAACTAAAAAGATATTACAATTCAAAATTCTGGTACACCCAGTCTCATAAAAATCATACCAGTGGACTTCAAGATGCAAATTATCCTGGGCTCAGCAATAGTAGATGGTTTCAACAATACACAGCCCATCTGGTCAAATTAATAGATGATATAATTTACTTCAGAAATTGTTTTGATTAATACATCTGAGCCATAGACAGGATGATAGAAATCTCAATGTGTTACTAACGCTGATGTCTCTGTTGGCATGAGGGTAGAGAGCTGAGAGCTATCTAAGCAAACACAGAAGGGAGATAAGAAAAGATGGTATCACCTTAGTCACCTCTCAGACATCATCAGAATTAAATGACATCACCTATCAAATGAACCTCTGATTATATATATATATATATATATATATATATATATATATAATCAGAGCATATATATACATATATGTATATATATGTGTGTGTATACATGTATATATGTTTTACTTAGCAGCCAATGGACAATTCTCTAAAATAGACCACATACTAGGATGCAGAATAACTCAAATGGCTCAGTGTGTCTGATCTGACCACAATGCAATAAAGCTCAAAGTCATCACCAAATGAATCTCTAATAAATTACACAAAACTAAACAACATATTGAATGAATCCAAGAAAAAAAAAGAAAATGATAAAAATCAATTCCTGGAGGTAATGGAGAATGAACAGACAAAAACCTGTGTAAAACCATGGGGCTCACTAAAAACAGCCCAAAGAAGGAAAGTTATGTCTCTGAGTCAAGTCCCCACAGCTAGAAAATCAGAGCTCCATCCCAGTTTCTCCAGATTTACCCTAAGTCTGGCTACAATGTGCCAGCTCAAGCCCCCTTTCCCAGCCCACCTCCATCCCTCAGGATTAGGATTTTTTTGTATGAACCCAGAGTCCCTTTAGTTCTTCCAAGAAATCTGGGACACTATGAAAAGATGGTATCTACAAATAATAGGGCTCCAGGAAGAAGAAAAAATCCCAGTCAAAGGCACAGAAAATATTTTTAACGAAGTTATAGAAGAAAAGCACTCCATTCTAAAGCAAGAGGTACCTCAAGTCACAAGAGGAATACAGAACACCAACAGATGGGACCCGAAACTCCCAACTACACATCGTAATCAAAACATTAAAGAAAGGATATTAAACCTGCCAGGGAAGGACTCTATGTAACAGAGGGAGGCAGGCCCATTTGAATAGCACTGACTTTCCAATGGAGATCATGAACAATAGAAGGGCTAGGTTGGTATACTTAAAGCTCTGAGAAGCAAGAGATCCCAACCCAGTCTACCATACCTAGCAAAAAATATCAATCACACAGACAGAAAAACGTCTCATGATTAACAAAACAAAACAAAACACAAATTTAAGCAATTTCTGTACACCGATCAAGCTATACAGAAAGCACTAAATGGAAAACTCAAGTTTGCAGAGAACTACAGTCAAGAAGACATGAAGAATAAATAACCCTAGAACAGTTAGGGGGAAAAAAGACAACAAAATAACATGAATTAATAAGTACTGCTCATTAATAACTCTCAACATCAACAATCTCAATATCCTAATTATAAAAACATAGACCAATAGATTCAGTTAGAAAGCAGAATCCATCTCTCTGGTGTACCCTAGTATCAAGGAGAGATGTCACCCAGAATAAAAGGACAAAAATGGACATTCCAACCAAATGGAACCAAGAGGCGGGCAGGCATAGCTATTTTATAACTGACATGATAGACTTCAAACCAACACTAATCCGAAGAAATTGGGAGTGTCACTACAAGCTCATCAAAGGAATAAATCCTCCAAGAGGATATTGTGATTCTAAACACATATGCACCAAAACCAAGGGCACCCAAGTTTGCAAAAGAAACATTACTACAGATAACATCACATACAAATCACATATTGACTCTCATACAAGGATAGTGGCTGACTTTAGCACTCTACTCTCTCCAACAGACAGGCCACTCAGACAAAAGCTAAACACAGAAATGTTAGAGCTAAATGACATCTGAAGCTAAACAGACCCAAGAGACAACTATAGAACATTTTACACAAGCAAACACGAAAGAATGGGTTTTCTTCTTAGAAGCTCGCGGAACTTTCTCCAAAACTGACCACATATTAGGACACAAAGGAAATCTCAACATAGGAAAAGAGAGTTGAAATAACATCCTGCATTCTATCAGACCACTGTGAATTAAAGCAGGATTTCATCAACAACAAAACAACAGAAACAGATGGAAATATATACACTCATGGAAACCCTAAAGACAAAGAATGAGTCAAGATAGGGATCAAGATGGACGTTAAAAACATATGCACCAAAACCAATGAAGATGAAATGAATGAATAGAAATGAAAGCCAAACGCATCCAAATGGAACACGATGATGGCAAGTCCATAGCACCAAGTGCCTACGTCAAAAACTGGAGAGACCTCAAGCTAGCTACTTGTCAAGACATTTCAAAGCTCTAGAAGCACAAGAATAAATAACAACCAACAAGAGGAGACAGCAAGAAATAATCACTCATGGCTGAAATAAATGAATAGAAACAAACAAGCAAGGGATCAATAAAACAGAGGAGAAAATCAACAAGGTTGACACAGAGAGAGAATGAGACAGAGAGAGACAGAGAGAGACAGAGGGAGAGAGAGAGAGAGAGAGAGAGAGAGAGAGAGAGAGAGAGAGAGAGAGAGAATATTACTATCCCTGATTCCAAGTTAAACTACAGAGATATAGTAATAAAAACAGTATGGTCTTGGCACATGTCTTGGTGTTCCCATTGCTGTTAAGGGACACCATGACCAAGGCAACTCTTATAAGGACAACATTTAGTTGGGGCTGGCTTACAGGTTCAGAGGTTCAGTCCATTATCATCAAGGCAGGAAACATGGCAGCATCTGTGGCAAGCCGCTGCATTCCGCCATTGCAAGATGGCACGACCCGAAAGGGGGAAGGGAGAGAAAAAACAGCTTGCTAGGTGCATGCGCCATGCTCGGCGATGAGCCCGGCACAGAGATGCTAATGAGGCTTCTGAAGTAAGCACCCATCACAGGCAAACACGTTTCCCTTAGGGCTATATAAACCAGAGGGTTTTCGGGCTCGGGGTCCTTTCGCTTCAGCAAGCAACAAGAGAATAAAGAAGTTGTGGAAGAATCTCTGCATGTCGTAGTCCTTCTCTCCTGCAGGTGGGAGCGACGGGTGCGACAAGCATCCAGGTAGGTAAGGTGTTGGGGGAGCTGAGAGTTCTACATCTTGTTCTGAAGGCAAACAGGAGAAGACTGTCTTGCAAACAGCTAAGAGGTGGGTCTCTCAAAGACCCTCCCACAGTGACACACTTCCTCTTATAAGGCCACACCTCCCAATAGTGCCACTCCCTGTGGGCCAAGCATATTCAAACCACCGCAGCACATAAACAGACATATGGATCAATGGAATCGGACTGAGGACCCAGACATAAATTCACACACCTATGGACACCTGGTTTTCGATAAAGAAACCAGAAGTACTTATTACTAGAATACTCTGGGGAAAAAAGAATTTTCAACAGGGAGGCTGCATTGAAAAAGAATGCAAATAGGTTCACACATAAACGAAACTCCAAATGGACCAAAGACCTCAACATGGAACCATATACATTGAAGCCGATAGAAGAGAAAGTGGGGAACAGCCTTGAACTCATTGGCACCGGAAAAGACTTTCTGGACAGAACTGCACTAGTCCAGGGAAAGGCAAACTGAATCTAGTTTGATATTTTACCTTGCACCCATTAGAATGGTTAAGATCAATAAAACAAGCAAATGACATCATCATCCTACCACAGAGACACTTTCTCAGCCATGTTCACTGCTGCTCTATTCATAATAGCCAGAAACTGGAAACAACTTAGATGTCCTCCAAAAGAAAAACAGATAAAGAAAATGTAATGTTTTTACACAGCAAAGTATTACTCTATAATTAAAAAGAAAAGTAAATCAAGTAGTTGCTGGGAATTGAACTCAGGACCTTTAGAAGAGCAGTCAGTGCTCAAAGCCATCTCTCCAGCTTCTATTGCTGATGCCAAGAAGTACTTGCTGATAGGAGCCTGATATGGATGTCCCCTGAGAGGCTCTGCCAGCACCTGACTAATAGAGATACAGATACACACAACCAACCATCAAACTGAGCCCAGGGACCGCAATGGAAGAGCTAGGGGAGGGACTGAAGGAGCTGAAGGGAATTGCAACCCCATAGGAAGAACAACAATATTAACTAACTGGACCCCCTAGAGCTCTCAGGGACTAAAGCACCAACCAAAGAGTACACATGGAGGAATCCATGGCTCCAGATACATATGTAGCAGAGGATTGCCTTATGCAGCATCAATGGGAGGGGAGGCCCTTGGTCCTGTGGAGGCTTGATGCCCCTGAGTAGGGGGATGTTAGAGTGATGAGCTGGAGTGGATGGGTAGGTGGAGGAGCACCCTCTTAGAGACAAAGGGGAGGGACAGAGGATAGGGGAGTTGTGGAGGGGAGAGCAGGAATGGGGACATCATTTGAAATGTAAATAAATAAAATAACCAATAAAAAATGGAAATCACAAAATGTATGGGTAAGTGGATAGAAGTAGAAAAAAAAATCATCCTGAGAGACAAATGTGGTATGTATTTGTTTTTATTGAAGTGTTAGCTGTTGAGTCAGTTATAATCAAGCTACAACCCATAGAACCACAAAGGGTAAGTGTAGAGTAAGGGGTCAGAAAGAACAGGTATAAATAGAGGATTCTCAACGCAGGAAACTCAAATGGCTGAGAAACACTTTAAGAAATGTTCTAGATCTTTCATCATCAGGGAAATGCACATTAAAACTACTTTGAGAAATTATCTTACACCAATCAGAATGGCTAAGATCAGTAACACAAATGACAGCTCATGCTGGGGAGGATGTAGAGTAAGAGGAGCATCCATCCACTGTGGGAGCACATGGAGTAAGGGGAGCACCCATTCACTGTGGGAGCACGTGGAGTAAGAGGAACACTCATCCATTGCTGGTAGGAGTGCAAACTTGTACAGACGCTATGGTAATCAGTGTGGCAATTCCTTAGGAAGATGGAAATCAATCTACCCCAAGATACAGCTATACCACTCTTGGCCATATACCCAAAGGATGCTTTATCCTGGCAGAGACACTTGCTCAGTTTTGTTCATTGCTGCTCTGTTCATAATGGCCAGAAATTGGGAACAACTTAGATGTCCCTTACCAAAAGAATAAATAAAGAAAATGTGGCACATTTACACAATAGAGTATTTCTCTGCCTTAATCAGAAAAGTTTAATCACTCTGCAGTGAATGGAATTTAATCAGAGATTCCTGGCTACCCAAGATGCTAAGAATCAGTGACAGTTAAGGACCTAGATAAGATATTATGACCCCTTGTCAATTTGACACATAAACACATCACTATTAAGCCACAACCTTTCCTTTCCTTTCTTATTCATCCCCAAGAACTCACATTAAAAACTAAATAATTTTTAAAGTCCCATAGTCTTTACAAATTGAAATACATTAAAAGTTCAGTTCCTTTAAAATATCAAATTTCTTTAAAAATTTAAAATCTCTTTTAAAACTCCAAAGTTTCTCAATGTGGCCTCCTGTAGAAAAATCAAAATTGACTTAAATACTCTCTTATTTCAAGAGAGAAAAAAACAGGAGGCAGTCATAATCAGATCAGAGCAAAACAGTGTAAATAATGCAATTTGGGGGGAACCACCCATCAAAGAGCTCCTCTCAAGGGCTTAGGTAACTTCTCCAGCTCTGTCCTCTGCAGCACACACAGCTTCTATTCTAAGGTATGGCAGGCTCCACTCCATTGTTGCTGCTGTTCTTGGTGGTCATCCCACGGTACTGGCATCTTCAAAGGATGGAGTCTTCAGCTGCAACTTGTCTGCATGACCCCTTCAATCCTGGGCCTTCAACTGCTACTGAGGCAACACCTTCATCAGCGACCTCTCCTGATCTCTCACAGTGCCAAGTCTCAGCTGCTTTCCATGACATCTTCATGCCTTCAAAACAAGTTCCACTTGGGTGACCCTTACACAGTGCAAGGTCAGCTCCAGTGTGAGGTGCAACAGTGACCACCTCTGGAACACAGCTTCCATGTGCTGATGCTCAGGAAACATTTCTCAGAAGATTTCACCTCAATGATGCTGCTCTCTTCTTAATCACTGCTAATCTCCCAGCTCCATCTGGCCACCATCGAGCATACCGACCAAGTCAAGGTTTCACTTAGTAGTTCTGGAACCTTACTAATCACAGGTGATTCTTCAGTCCCAGCTTAGCAGAATCACAGACTCTGAATTCAAAATAACAAATGGCCTAGATAAAGTCTTTAAACTTCCTCCTGAAACTTCACAAGCCAGGCCTCCATCTTTTTGCATTAACTTCAATATCCTTGTCTTCCAACCTCCCACAGAACAGCTCACCAAGCATTGAACACTCAGTGGCTTTTCTTGCACAAAGTTGCAAAGTCCTTTCACAATCCTCACCAAAACAGCATAGTCAGGTCTGTCACAGCTACAACCCACTCCTGGTACCAACTTGTCGTAAAGTTTCTATTGCTGTAATAACATCAATGTTATTTTTAGTTAGACCAAAAATGACTAAAAAGCAAGTTGGGGAGGTAAGGGTTTGTTTGACTTATGCTTCTCTATCACTGTTCATCACTGAAAGAAGTCAGGACAGGAACTCAAACAGAGTAGGAACCTGGAGGAGATGATGCAGAGGCCACGCAGGAATACTGCTTGTTGGGTTTTTCCCCCGAGGCTTGCTCAGCCTGCTATTTTATTGTCTAGTCAGGGTTTCTATTACTGCACAAAACATCATGACCAAGAAGCAAGTTGGGGAGGAAAGGGTTTATTCAGCTTACACTTTCCACATTGCTGTTGATCACCAAAGGAAGTCAGGATTGGAACTCAAGCAGGTCAGGAAGCAGGAGCTGATGCAGAGGCCATGGAGGGATGTTACTTACTGGCTTGCTTCCCCTGGCTTGCTCAGCTTGCTTTCTTATAGAACCCAGGACTACCAGCCCAGAGATGGCACCACCCACTAGACCTTTCCACCCTTGATCACTAATTGAGAAAATGCCTTACGGCTGGATCTCATGGAGGCATTTCCTCAAGGGAGGCTCCTTTCTCTGTGATAACTCCAGCTTGTGTCAAATTGACACACAAAACCAGCCAGTTCACTTATAGAATCCAGGACCACCAGCCCAGGGATGGTTCCACCCACAATGGGCTGAGTCCCTCTCCATCAATCACTCGTTAAGAAAGTGCCTATAGGCTTGCCTACAGACCCTATGGAAGCACTTTCTTAAATGATGTTACTTTCCGGAAGATGACTTTAGCTCATGTCAAGTTGACATAAAATTATCCAGCACCCCATCTAAGGTGCACGGACCATTATCAAAGAGTTTGGAACAAACTATGAATATGGAGAACGTCTGTGAAATTCCACCCTCCAAGACCAACAAATCCACTGCAATCTTGAACATACAACAGCTATGGTTACTTGCACATGGCCCTACACAAGATAAATCCAACCCTGTTAACAATCAATCGTGGATGGGGAAAGAGGCCCTGGGGCCATAACCCTACTCCTGAGCTATTGGTTATTGATAGATTGGTTGTAAGAGAGGAGGCACAGTCTTTAGTTGTGCTCTTATTGCTGAGATTACCAGCCTCCTATCAAATCCTGATCACACAGACAGTCCTGATCAAACTCAATGGGTCATAAAACAAGCAGGAATATGATAAAGTATTTTCAGAAGAGGAGGGTACATAGGTGAGAGAGAGAGAGTTAAGAAAGACTGTGGGATCCAAGTAATCAGAATGCATTACATTGTGTATGTGTCAAAGAACAATTTTAATTAATAATAATAATAATAATAATAATAATAATGATTTAGAACATTTCCACCACCAGAGAAAGTTTCTTCATGTCACTTTCTAAGTATGATGAACCCTTTCTTGAATTTAATGCAGATGTAATCATATGGAAGTAATCCATATAAAATATCTTGGTGCAATTCTAACCAAACAAATGAAAGGTTTGTATGACAAGAACTTCACATCTTTGGAGAAGGAAATTGAAAAGATATCAGAAGATAGAAAGATCTCCAATGCTCGTGGATCAGTAGGGTTAACTTATAAAAACAGCCATCCTACCAAAATCAATCTACAGATTCAATGCAATCCCCATCAAAACTCCAACATAATTCTGTACAGACCTTGAAAGAATAATTCTCAACTTCCTATGGAAAAACAAAAACCCAAGATAGTTTAAATAATCTAGTACAATAAAAGAACTTCTGGAGGTATCACCATCCCTGACTTCAAGCTGTACAGAGCAATATTAATAAAAACCATAGTGTACAGGCATAAAAAAAACAGACAGATTGAGCAATAGAATTAAATCAGAGAACCAGAAGTAAATCCACACACTTATGGACACTTGATTTTTGACAAATAAGTGAAAAACTATACAGTGGAAGAAAGAAAGTGTTGGTCTAACTGGATGTCTGCATGAAGAAGAATGCAAATAGATCCGTATCACAAAGAGATCCCTGCACAAAACTCAAGTCCACGTGAATCAAAGACCTCAACATAAAACTGGATACACTGGATATGATAGAAAAGAAAATGGGGGGAGGGGTAGTCTTGAACACATTGGCACAGGAGAATACTTCCTGAACAGAACACCGACAGCTCAAGCACTAACATCAGCAATTAATAAATGGGACCTCGTGAAACTAAAGAGCTTCTGTAAGGCAAAGGACATTGTCAAAGGACGAAATGGCAGCCTACATGGGAAAAGGCCTTCACCACCTCCACATCGGACAGAGAGCTGATATCCAAAATATATCAAGAACTCAAGGAACTAAACATCAACAAGCCAAACAACTGAATTTAAAGTTATCTTTAAAGTCCTGTTCGTTCTCTCCACAATGGCTTGACCTGTAGGACTGTAAGCTATATATGTAACAGGTTTTATGCCACCCTGCTTAAAATTGTTGTATTCTAATGGATACATGTGCCTGGACACCATCGGCTCTCATCTGCAAAGGCATCCTCTAAGATAACCACTTTCTCTCATAAAGGTGCAATCTCAGAATCGGCCTCTTCAGAACTTAAGACAAAGGCATATTGAAATCCTGAGTATGAATCAACTCTAGGATGCATTAACAAATGTACGAACTTTAGTTCTCCACATTCTATAAAACGAGACACACAAGCTACTGTATGACGTTGTTCTAAGGCAGCAACTGTTAGGCAAAATCTGGATTATCTCCTGTATCTCTACGGGCTGCCATTCGAACTCCTCAAGCCTTTGGGGTTTTCTTTTATCTGGTGCTGCCTTTTTTCTGCTGTTGTCCTAGGTTCCAGACCCTCTAATGTCTCTTCTACCACCTCAAATTTGGCGTTCCATCTTTCAGTCCTCTCCTTATCTAAGTCCGCCTTCTTTTGACCTCTCTTAAAAAGTATAGACAACATTGCTATCACTACTGAAAAAGGTAACTATTTCTATGCTGATCAGTATAGCAAAATTATATGGAACCCAGATGCCCTGTGGCACTGTGTTTTTCTCCATGTTTATTCAACACGGAAAATACATTTTTAATTTAGCTAGCACATTTCACTGACTGCTAACTCCATCCTAGCACTGGGGAGGCAGAGGCGGGTCAATCTTTGTGAGTTCAAGGCCAATCTGGTCTAGATAACAGGCTCCAGGGCAGCAAAGTCTACATAAAGAGACCCTTCATTAGTCTACAGTTAGCCATTAATATCATCAGAGATCTGAGAAGGTTAAATTATAGCAGGAAGTATAGTCCAAATGGCCTCCATATCAATTAAGATGATGGAGCCTTAATCAGCTACCTGGACAATTATCCTAGGCTCCAGTGATAGTTTCATTGGGGGCAGAGGTCAGTCTTTGGCTGTTACAGAGGACAGCATTACATCATCTTCAGCTGCTGCACAGGACAGCATAAGCTTTGGCTGCCAGACCCTGTAAGTCTGAGAGATTTCCCTGTGGATGGGGGAACTTGGGAAAACTGGCCTGCCTGGACTTAGACAGAGTAGGTCGGTCAACCCAACAGTGTCCACAGTTTGCAGAGCCCTGGTAGAAGGCAGGGTATGGGACAGGGCTTTGCCCAGTGGATCATTGTCACAATCCAGGTGCGGTTGTTCTGTGCTTCACATCTTCCTCAGACACTTCAGAGTCACTGCCAGGAGCTGGCATTGCTGTCACAGGAAGTTTATTCATTAAACATTTTAAATATCTGCCTTTAAATTAAAATTTGGCTCATTTTTAGTTATTTGCTTTAGGCTTAACCTTTAAAAATGTATATATGAGGCTAAACAAAGTTTATTCTTGTAAAGAAATGACATTTGTACTTAGAATGATTACAAGTGTAGTTCTGAACATATTAAAGAATTTGGACAATTATAAGGTGACTATCAACCTGTATGTTTTAATCATCTATACCAGTTCACAACAAGCTAGCTTGACACTATTACTGAGCCGATGGAGTGCTCACAAAAAGGGACCTATCATGACTGCCCTCCAAAAGCCCCAACAAGCAGCTGAAAGAGTCAGATGCAGATATTTGCATCCAACCAATGGACAGAAGCGGTTGACCCCTGTTGTTGAATTAGGGAAGGCTGAAAGAATTTGAAGAGAAGGGCAGTCCTATAGGAGGACCAGCAGTCTTAATTAATCTGAACCCCCGAGATCTTTCAAACACTGGACCACCAAACAGACAGCATACACCAGCTGATATGAGGCCCCCAACACACATATAGTAGAGGACTTCCAGGTCTATGTTCATTCAGAGATGATGTACCTAACCCTCAAGAGACTGGAGGTCCCAGGGAGTTTAGAGGTCAGGTGGGGTGGAGGGTGGGGGCATCCATGTGGAGATGGGGTGTGGTGGGGAGGAGGTATGGGATGTGGAGCAGTTGGAGAGTGGGAGAGAAGGGGTGGGGAATGGAATATGGAGTGTAAAAAATGAATTACAAATAAAATTAAATTTAAAAATTAAGATAAGAATTTTATTTTTATCCCTGTTAAGTTTAACCTTTTTAAAAAAAATTTACAATTTTGAATTGAAATTTTAGTATCTAAATAAAACTTTAAACCATAAATGCAGTCCATAGGGAGACTGGCAACTTTATTTTCCTGATCTGCTCATAGTGTATCATTACAGAACACCACAGTTTCTTATATGACTCAGTTTATCAAAATGTGTAAAGCTTAATAAAGTTAGCAAAACCAGGTGGCTAGACCTATGTCTCTGTGAGCCCAAATAGACCTTAGGTAAAGAGAGACATTCTATAGGCTACCTGTGCCCCAATACCCAAAATAAAACCCAAATGCCTCATATTGTTTACAAACACCTAGGCCACAAACTAGGCTAGTTTCCTGTCAACTTTTTATCCTTTTATTCTAGCCTAAGTTCAGCTACGTGACTGGTTTCTTCTCCTCATCATCTTAAGTCCATATTCTCCACATCTCAGTCAAAAAAGAAAGAAAGAAAGAAAGAAAGAAAGAAAGAAAGAAAGAAAGAAAGAAAGAAAGAAAGAAAGAAAAGAAAAGAAAAGAAAAGAAAAGAAAAGAAAAGAAAAGAAAAGAAAAGAAACCCCCCTGCCTGACTCTCTTGGCTGGAAGACCCAGCCGGGGTACCGCTTTCTAATTCTGCCTCAGCTTTTTGGCAATTAGATTTTAATCAACAGGGGATGTTCCCACACAGAACACAAGAGATTATCCCTACATTTTAGTTTCTGGTGGTTTGTGTGGGTGCTCATAGCTGTGACTTTAACTCGTTCGCCTTTCATTTTCATTTTGTCCAGTCTACATGCTGAGCTTTGTTGCCTGGATGGTACTTTCATCATGGAGTCAGTTAAGGTCTGGGGACTCTGATATATCTCTCAAGAGGGAAAAACTGGAGCCCAGTCGAAATCTGGACATGGCAAGACCAAATTCCAACAATTCAATGCTCAGTGTCTTGGATTTATTCATGATCCTTAGGGTCCCTCTTTGGGTTATCTCTCTGGCTTTGCACTCTGACCTAGTCTCCCCACTACTGGCTCCATCTTACTGTGGCTGCTGTTTTTGGAGACCAGCCATCATTCCGCACTGACACTCCCAAAGTCGTTGGGGCCTTTTGTTGCAATTGGGCTGTGTTTTCATTAAGAGTCTATCCTGGGCTCTCTTCAGATCTAAGCCTTAGCTGCTTTGCAAGATCTCTTCATGCTTTTAAAACCAGTACCACCTGGATCACTCTTAGATTACCAAGTTTGGCTCCCAACATGAGGTTCAGTTTTGTATATAAACATACGGAGATTCAGCTTTCATGTTTTGTTGAACAAATCTTGTTTAATCTGGAGGTGCCTGAACTGGTTAGTTGAAGATTTATGGGAACTTGGTGTTGGACCATTCCTTGAGGGTTGGTTTTTTCCTATACCCCAGGGGATTTCTGTTGTATAACCCAGCTATATCCTTTGGTTAGAGACAGGGCTTTCAGCTAGGAGATATTTTTTTCTGACTGAACAAAATTAAAAATTAGGTGGCTTGCCTGACATACGGCGGAAAGTTTTAAATGAACATGCTTGAGTTTAGAGTGGCGTAAGCCACGAGCAGTTCCAGAGCCAGGCTTTCAATAAAGTAGAACAGCAGAAAGTAGTATTCTGATATTATCCATACCCAAAGACTGAATCTGTCGAGCAGAACAGCAGTCACAGTGACGGAGAGCTGGGCAGTCTTCCCCAGCTGGGTCCAACTTCACAGCTCCTGGGCAGAAGTGAATCCAAAGGGACAGAGACAGCAAAAGTGGAAAACAAACCTAGAACACAGAACATTCACGTGGTCAGAAAAGATGTGTCAAAAACAAAGCGTGTGACTTCTCACTAGCGCCCTGGACAGAAGTCTTTGTGCCTTATCAAAAACGTCTCCACCCCCAATGGGATTCCACCAGAAATAGTGCCAGATGTCACAGGAGACACTTTACTATGACTTACCACTGATGGAGGTCTCCTCAGACAGGGACATGCTGGTTTCATTTTAGTGTGACAGCTCCATCAATCTGCCAAACCAAATCCATACCCTGGAACATCTTCAAGGTGCACACTTCCCGAGGCAGCACTCTGGTCCTGGAGGGCCAGAGTGGAGCTCCAGCTTCAGACTGTGCTAGGATCTTAGTTCTCACTGGAGTGTCCAAATGTTAATCCCACCAAGTAAGAGCTAAGGGAATAGCATTGGGCACAGGAGAAAATGGGGCTTATATGGCACCAAAAACCTGCAAAGCTAGGGCAGTTCCAAGGGTTTTTGGTTATGTAGGAGCTAGGCAGAATATCTCAAAATTATTTGGCAGAACATCTTATCTTATCAGGGTGTCAGTCAGAGTATGGTCAGGTTATAGGGTGCAGAAGACAGAAAACAGTAAAACACATACACACATAAAATCTCACATATTCTTTATTTGTCAATGGACATCTGGGCTGATTCCACACTTGGATAATTTGAATAGATGTCCACGCATCTCTGTGGTATGTTGATATATTCCTTCAGGTACACTCTCAGGAGTGGTGTAGCCATATCTTGTGGGAGTTCTGTTTTTGGTAGGTTGAAGATATTCCATCCTGAGTCTCCAGTGGTAGGACTGACCCTTTGCACCCCCCGCAGCATCTTTGAACCTCCCAGAATTTGGTGGTTCTTTTCTTCCTTATTTGCAGACTTTCTGTCCTAGATGATGTGGAACCTCAAATCTTTTTAAATCTGTGTTTCCCTGATAGCTATGGACATTGAATGTTTTTCATGGTCATTACCCATTCGTACGTCGTCTTCTGAGACTTCAACTACAACTACAATCTGTGTTGGTTTCTTCTACCTTCCCTCTGCTTAATAAATCTCCTATTTTTATAGTTTGCCTTACTTCTATTTTATTGATTGTTTTCTTTTCTTACTCCCATTACATTTTATTTAGTTCTATTAAACTTAAAGCAACTTTAACTTTATTTTTTACATTTGAGACCACTTTTCTCCTTTTTTGTTATATTCCTTTGTTGAGGACAATTGGGTTTAATTTCATCTCTCTTCTAAAGTTTTAAAAGTTTTTATTCAAGCTGATTTTCTTCCTCTCTGTGTGCGTGTGTGCATACAGGTGTGCATGCACATGTCTGCAGGTGTGTGTGTGTGTAGAGTAATTGGCCAGTGCCAGGTGTAGATCTATACCTTTTATTTTTTAAATTCTATTATGTTTACTTTTATTCAGTCTTTGAATTTTTCATATATTACATAGAATATATATCATATTTACCCCTCACTTCCCACTCCAACTCTCCCTAGGATTCCCCATCACACTCCCCTTCTAACTCCATACCCTCCTCTTATAGTATTTTAAAATTAATTTTGTATTAAAATTTTTATAAAATATATTTTATTGTTTTCCTCTTCTCCAGCTCCTCCCAGCTCCTTCCCCCTAACTTCATGTTCCTTTTATCTCTCCCTTCTTTACTCTCTCAGAATAGCCCAAACCCAAAACAAAAAAAGCAAAACAAACAAAAGGCCAATAAGTCAAAAAAAAAACAAAACAAAACAAACAAAAAAACCAACCAAAAACAAAAAAACAAAATAAATCCTAAACAAATCTGGAGAGAGAGACAGACAGAGCAACAGAGAGAGCCATGGAGTTAATTTTTTTGTTCCCCAACTACTCGTAGACATGGGGACTATACTGGAGCGTGATCGATTTACCCAGTGACACTTTACTGGAGAAAACAATACCTATTTGCCAATGGCTGTCAGCCACAGATAGGGTTGGATTAGGGGTGGAACCCTGTGTCTACTTCCTCCTCTCAGTGACAAGACCCCATCTGACTTGAGCCTTTGAGGTGCCACACGCACTGCGGTCTGTGTGAATTCTTACGTGCAACAGTCCTATTGTGTCTACAAGGCACTGTTTCCTTAAAGTCAGTCACCACCGTTGACTTTCTGCCTTCCCTTCCACATGAATTCCTGAGCCTTGGGGGGAATGGTTTGATAAAGGCATCTCATTCAGGACTGAGCGTTCTAAAGCTTTAAGAACATTGTGTTTTGTGTGTGTGTTTGTTGTTAAATGATAGTCAAAGTCTTGATTACTGTAGTCTTGTATAGATATTAAGTATTGAACTTAAGCAGCGAGTACTCTTAACTGCTAACACGTCTCTCCTGCCGTGATCCTGTGCACAGAACCCAGGGTCTGCACATATGCTCTACCAATAAGCTGTAAATTCATGTGTGTGTGCGTGTGTATAATATGTATATACACATACATATACATATGCATGTACATATGTTGGTCCACTCTATCTTCCAAACTGATTTTAGCCTATCATCACTCTGGTTGACCTGTTTACTTATTCCCTCATTAGAATATAAACTACCTTGGTCACTGTTGCATACCCTTACCTGGCTGGCATTCTTGTAGGTTTCTAGGCCAAAAAAATAAAAAATAAAAATAAAAAAGTTGATTGAATGGATAAATAAAGGAACAAAGCTGGTCCAGGGCAGTGGGCCTGGGGACAAAGGAGAGGAATTGGAAAGCGTTAAGACTCTGTTAAACTTCCAATCCCTTGAGACCCACCCTCTATCCAATCAGAAAGTGAGCTTAGTCTCCAATTGCTGAACATTTCTCCCACTTCTGCTTCTCTGTGCTCCATTTGGGGACGTGACATACCTTTTGGCGATTGTCTTGAACGAATCTTTATTCCTGCTAGCTTTGGGGGGGGGTGCTGGGGGGCAGCCCCAGCACTTCTCTCTTGGTTCCTCTTGAGACAGTGGAGCAGGAAGAGGGGGCAAGCCTTGGTCTTGTGAGATATTTTGGGTTGCTGTTTAATAATAAACCGTTTACCTGCCCTAAGTCTAAGTCCCTTTGCTGAGGTAGCTGACCTGCCAGCCTGAGTCCCTCTGAGGCCAGATGGGGTTTAGCACCTCATCTTAAAACAGCAGGGGATTAAGTAAAGTAGCTTTTGTTCTATTTCTGCAGAAACTTCAGGCCTCTAACTTGTAGCCTGCTAGTTGAAGTCACAGAAAGAAAAGGATGACACTTTGAAAAGTAATTTTAACCTATATTTTTAAGTCCTCTCTAAAAAGTTTCCTATGAAAGTTCTTCTAAAAAGCTCTTCTCTCTGAAAAGTTCTTCAGTTCTGCTTTAAAAGTTCTTCCTCTCTCTGTGTCCTCAGCACTTACACATCTTTCAGAATACATGATCACATGGTAAAAAGTTCACCACAAGTTTACATATAGTTTCAAATTATATATTGAATAAGAAGTTTGCAACAGGGAATGTTTACATGAATATCCATTAAGATTGGGAAGAGAGGTCCCTTGGTCTTGCAAACTTTATATGACCCAGCACAGGGGAATGCCAGGGCCAAGAAGTGGGAGTGGGTGGGTAGGGGAGGAGGGGCAGGGGGAGGGTATAGGGAACTTTCGGGATAGCATTTGAAATGTAAATAAAGAAAATATCTAATAAAAATATTTTTAAAAAAGAGTAATTATCTGGCTAAACATTCATTATCCGTCACTAGCTCAACTGGTTCACTGAAAGTTAGAAACCATAATTTTTTATTATTATTTTCTTTATTTACATTTCAAATGCTATCCTGAAAGTTCCCTATACCCCCCCCCCCNCCC